>NC_043000.1:117849174-117886674 GCF_006345805.1 Octopus sinensis
ATACACACACATATATATAATTGTGTGTGTACGTGTACATACATACATTCGTCCATACATAATTATGAGTACACATACATGTATTTGTATGTGTGTGTGTGTGTGTGTGTTGCTCCTATTGTTTACAGTAGCAAATCCCATTGATACAGCCAGCTGCAGCTGAACAACGCAGTAATATTATAACATGTCAGAGATAGACGTAAGATTGCTGAGGCAATCCTCGTTAATTTTAAAACTTATTCTCTGCAATGACAAAGGACAAGCAACAAGATATGCACATCAGCTGTGGCAATAAACAGCAGATTGCATTCAGAAACACCCTGGATATAATGGATTATTGTTGCTTACAGTACAATCCATCATAAAACATAATCTACATACATATAAACATATATCTATACTATAATAAAGAAAGGTGCTTATTAATTAGTTATCTGTATATAACTTTTACTAGAAGAAAGCAATTATTGAAGTCTACACTGTTTAGAAAGTTCTTAAAAATTCCAATTTTGACACGCTTTTTAATCAGAATGTGGCTTTCAAATTTGAAGATTTCAATCCCAAAACTAATTTGTATTCGCTACGACATAGTCACTTTTCGCTATGAGAGCGTTACTTGACATCTCTGATTAAACCTCTTCTTGAAATATAAAGATTGCCTAAATACTTGCAGCGCTGTTTTCTTCAGGCATATGAGTAAAACATTTTTCGAAGTTATGACTTCAATCCAGCGCCTGCTAAGTTATGTTGACTTCCATATTCATTCATATTTGTTGGGTGTTTTATTTTTGAAGAAATACAAAGCTGAAGAAGAAAAGTAGTTTTAATTTAGTTACGTCAATTGTACCAAATATTAAAAAAATCATATCTAATTCTGGCAAGTAATTACAAGGCACAGGAGTAGCTGTGTGGTAAATAGCTTGCTTACCAACCACAGGATTCCGTGTTCTTTCCCACTACATGGCATCTTGGACAAGTGTCTTCTACTATAGCCTCGGGCCGACCAAATCCTTGTGAGTGGATTTGGTAGATGGAAACTGAAAGAATCCCGTCGTATATATGAATATACGTGAATGAAAGATTAAAAGAAAGAAACACAGACACACAAGCATACACACACACACACACACACACACACACACACACACACACATATATAACTGAAAGAAGCCCGACGTATATATGTGTGTGAGTGTATATGCTTGTGTGTCTGTGTTTCTTTCTTTTAAGCTTTCATTCACTTTTTCATTCTTTTCTAGTGAGTCATTCTCTCTTTCGTTCTTTCTTTCATTCTTTCGTTCTTTCTTTCATTCTTTCGTTCTTTCTTTCATTCTTTCGTTCTTTCTTTCATTCTTTCGTTCTTTCTTTCATTCTTTCATTCTTTCTTTCATTCTTTCGTTCTTTCTTTCATTCTTTCGTTCTTTCTTTCATTAATTGATTAATTAGTTAATTAATTCTTTCTTTTAATCTTTCATTCGCTTTCAATTTTAAAAATCACTCTTCCTTTCTTTTCTTCTTTCTTTCCTTCCTTCCTTCCTTCTTTCATTCTTTCCTTCCTACCTTCCTTCTTTCTTGCTTTCATTAATTCATTCATCCGTTCATTCTTTCTCTTCTTGTTCCTTCGTTCCCATTTTCATTCATTTTATAAACTTAAATTCACTCTTACCTTCCTTCATTCTTCTTGCATTCTATTCTTCATTTATTCATTCATCCATTCCCACTTCCTTTCATTTCTTTCTTTCCTTCTTTCATTCATTCTCTTGCCTTTCTTTCATTTCATCTTTCCCATTTACTCTCAAACTCCCCCAATACAACCAACTTTCCTAAATATTCTCTACTCTGTTTAAATTGGACCACAGTCTCTGGTAATTCTATCTACATACTGCTGCTTTCATGTATCTCGCGTCTCACTTGCTCTTGTTATTGTTGTTGTTGGTGTTGATGCCCTTCCGTCATTATCGCCTTTATAGCTGTTGTTGTTGTTGTTGTTGTGGATAGTGTTCTTGCTGTTGTTGTTTCAAGTATCTTTATCTCCAACAACCACGTGTGGTGATATAAATAAGTTGACAAGAACAGCCAGCATTCTATGAGAATTAACACATATCCTGTCACCTCTTTTCTGGCAGAATCTTTCTCCATGTAGGTCCTTCAAATGGTTTTTCATTTCACATCGCTTTCACAGGACAAAGGTAGCCAAGTGTAACAGCTTGGTGACCAGCGTTCAATTCTCACTAGTAGGTATTTCATTTCAATTATAGGCAGCGAGCTGGCAGAATCGTTAGCACGCCGGGCGAAATGCTTAGCAGTATTTCTTCTGCCGCTACGTTCTGAGTTCAAATTCCGCCGAGGTCGACTTTGCCTTTAGTCCTTTCGGGGTCGATTAAATAAGTACTAGTTACACACTGGGGTCGATGTAATCGACTTAATCCCTTTGTCTGTCTTTGTTTGTCCCCTCTATGTTTAGCCCCTTGTGGGTAGTAAAGAAATAAATTATATTTTTATTTTTTTTTATATAAAGCGGTGAGCTGGCAGAATCGTTTGCCGCGCCGAACAAAATGCTAAGCCGCATTTTGTCCGTCTTCAAGTACTGAGTTCTAATTCTGCTGAGATCGACTTTGCCGTTCATCTTAACGGAATCGATAAAATAAGTACTAGTTGAGCACTGGGGTCGAAGTAAGCGACACACCTCTCCCATAACCTTGCTGGACTTGTACCAAAAGTTGAAACGAATAAAATATTATCTCTTGTCTTTCATTTGCTTCAGTGACTGAATTGCGGACATACTGGAGCATTTCTTAGTCGAAAATATCGACCACAATATATTTTTTAATGCTGGGTATTTATTCTATAGGTTTTTTTTTTTATCGAATCGTTAAGTAAAACTAGTTGTCAACCGGTGGTAGGAGACAAGCACAACACAAACACAGATACACACATACACCTGCTGTGGGAGCCTCACTGTAGGACTGAACACAAGACCTCGTGGTTGGGAAGCAAGTACTCAACCACTCAGACACGCCTGTAACTCTTATATCGATAATAAGAGCTGCAACTTTTACTGTCGGTCGATAGTGCATCAGTCGAAATGCCTTGCAACATTAAATTTTTAATTTAGCTTCTTGCATTTCCAGTTCAAATCCCGTCGAGATCAATCAACTATTTCTCTTATCCTTCTGGAGTTGAAAATAAAAGTCCCTGTCAAGGGCGATGGACTAGCTAATCGTAGGAGCGTCCGATGGGATGTCTCACGCCTTGCGGCATTTGCTTCCGTTCTTTGCTTTCTGATTTCGGATCCTACCGTAGCACATCTGTGTGGTAGACTCAATCCGTTGCTCAGGTTAACACCATCGCTACACGCTCGTTGAGCGAGTACAACGGAGTTTATGGAGTGTGGCAAGTATTTCCATAAGTCTGTGGATACTCTCACTCCTCCCCCACCTACCTCGTATTTCTAGTAAACAATCATGAACAGTTCAGCAACTACCACGGTGAACAACTTGTTATTCATTATAGTTGTTACTGAACACGCCATCTACTGTTTCTACCTTACCTGTTATGTATTTAAAATTTACCAGATGATAGCTGAAACAGCTATTGTAAATTTTGAACCCCACTTGTATACGCCACACCTGGAATCAACCATGGCTCGAATCTACGGTTCATACTGGATTTGGTACTTATGTGTATATCTACATTTGTGTATGTATGTATGTATATCTATCTATCTATCTATCTATCTATCTATCTATCTATCTATCTATCTATCTATCTATCTATCTATCTATCTATCTATCTATCTATCTATCTATCTATCTATCTATCTATATATGTATGTATGTATGTGTGTATGTATATATATATATATATATATATATATATATATATATCGTGGCACTCTGTCGGTTACGACGACGAGGGTTCCAGTTGATCCAATCTATGGAACAGCCTGTAAGTGGCTGAGCACTCCACAGACATGTGTACCCTTAACGTAGTTCTCAGGGAGATTCAGCGTGACACAGTGTGTGACAAGGCTGGTCCTTTGAAATACAGGTACAACAGAAACAGGAAGAAAGAGTGAGAGAAAGTTGTGGCGAAAGAGTACAGCAGGGTTTTCCACTACCCCCTGCCAGAGGCTCGTGGAGCTTTAGGTGTTTCCACTCAATAAACACTCACATTTCCCAGTCTGGGAATCAAAACCGCGAGTCCGCTGCCCTAAGTACTGGGCCTGTGTGCCTACACACACACACACACACACACACACACACACACATAAATGTGTGTACGTACGCGTGTGTGGGTTCATGCATACAGCACACCGCCAATAAATGACAACTAAGGGTTTTGTTGCCTTATTGTGAGCTCAATACGAAGTACCCAGCCATTTCTGGCATCCTTCTTGTTGATATGCCTAGATTCTAACGAATCCTGTAACTGATTTATCTATCTATCTATCTATCTATCTATCTATCTATCTATCTATCTATCTATCTATCTATCTATCTATCTATCTGTCTGTCTGGCTGTCTGTATGTCTGTCTGTCTGTCTTTCTGTCTGTCTTTCTGTCTGTCTGTCTGTCTGTCTGTCTGTCTGTATGTATGTATGTATGTATGTATGTATGTATGAATGTCTGTCTGTCTGTATGTATGAATGTCTGTCTGTCTGTCTGTCTGTCTGTATGTATGTATGTATGTATGTATGTATGGTTTGTGTGTGTATGGTATATATATATATATATATATATATATAGCAAGAGAAAGAGAGAGAGAGAGAGAGAGAGAGATGCATGGGTATGTATATGTGTGCTCATGGAATGGTATTATAGGTAAATTGGTGACCACACCGATACCAGCGACACCTACCACACCACACACACAACTAACCAGAACACGTAACGTGACCCTCGACTAACTGCCTTTGTTATTAAGACAAATAAACGGAAAAGATTAAGTGAAAACATCAAATGTTAAAGTGTGTGTATGTGTGCATGTGTATATGTTCGTGTGTATGTGTTTATGTCCACGTATGTGTGAGCATATGAGTGCGTATGTAAGTGTTGTTTGTGTGTATGTCTATGTATGTATGAGTAACGGCTCTGTTTGTTTGTCTATGCGAATGTACTCATACACACAGGTTACATATGTACACATATACACAAAGGGAGAGTGATAGAGAGGCATTGAGAGAGGGAGAGGTGATGTACATCTACCACACTACTCACATAACTAACCAGAACACGTAACGTGACCCTTTACTAACTGCCTTTGTTATTAAGATGTATGTGTGTGTATACGTATGCATGTATACGTGTATATATATTAAAATGTACGTGTTATTAATAAGTACGTGTGTGTATACGTATGCATGTATACGTGTATATATATATACGTATGTATGCATGTACAAATTGCGCATATGTTTATGTGAATGTGAGTTAATGCGTGCGGTTCATGTGGTTGGGATAGTGAGGTGTAAGTAATAAATTAGATGCTAGGAGATCCAAATGGATTGAGGAGGACAATTTAGTGGAACGGGGAAAGTAAGAGATGGTGCGTGAATGCAGAGGACGACGGAGGATAGGAGAAAGAAGCATAATTGTAGTGAGGGGTAGAGAGATAGAGATAGTTATGATGGTAGGGAACGGGAAAAATAATGAAAGGAGTATGAGAGAGAGGGTAAAAGATACAGAAGAGAGGATAAACAGATCAGAGAGGAAAGTAAAGAGTAAAACAGGGTATGGGAGAAGTAAGATTGGGAGATAAGAAAGGAAGTGGAAAAAGATTTGAGAGAGCGATGAGTGTGTGTGTGTGTGTGTGATTGAGTGCGTGTGTGTGTATATATGTGTGTGTGTGTGTGTGAGAGAGAGAGAGAGAGAGAGAGAGAGAGCATGAGGCAAAAGGGGAAAACCTGTTATCTTTATCTCTCAATTGTTTCAGTCATTGGACTGCAGCCGTGCTGAGGCAGATTCCACTCCACTCCACGCCACTACATATCTTTTAAACATCATATGTATTCTATCGGTTCTTTTACCGACACGATTAATTACAAGGACGCAAACAAACCATCACCGGTTATCAATCAGATCAGTGTGCGTGGTGGACAAATGCAAAAGACACACACACAAACACACATAAACACACATGTATAAGCACATACATACGAAAATAGAGTGAGAAAGAAAAACAGATGCCTGAGCGGGAGTGTGTGTGTGTGTGTGTGTGTGTGTGTGTGTGTGTGTGTGTCTGTAGGTAAAGGGAGAAAGAATCCCAAATTGTTTGCTGGTTTTGAAAAAAGTTTCGCAGAGTCAACATGTTCGAAACAAACGTTTAACACCTTCCAAAAGACCAATAGCGAAAATTGGACGACAGCCTCAGGCGAAGAATAAGAAAAAGAGTTGGGCGTGGGGGGTGACGGGGGGTGGGCTCACAAAATGGCCTCCTTCAAAGATAATGAATATAGTTAGCAGCTGTAGTTCTAGCAATTTGACCAAACGCTTTAGTATCTAGGTACATTTGAGTTGTATTGTTTTTACATTGTCTATAATATAAATTGGACATGAGCGATCATTGTATTCTTTCTTGTCTCGAGGTTCACAGCCAAACGGCTGGGTGGATTCGCATGAAAAATGGCACACATGTGGGGACAGGTATATAGATCGGAATGCAGTTTGTATTTTTTTCCTAACCCCTACATTTACCGAGAAAATCGATTAAAACATTTTCTAATGGAATTTCCCTCTTTCTTCTGCCATTAAAACAACCAGTGGCTTAGAAGCTGTTTTCTGGCGGGGTGAGGTCAGGAAATTTTCACATAGCTGGAGGCTCCAATCGAAACAGGGGACCCGAAATGATAAGATTGACAAACGCTGTTATAGATTATGCCTAACCGAAAATGAACAAAGCTGCATCATCCAAACAGACCGGGTGAAACCGGGCTTAGCTGCTAGTACATATATACGTTTAAGTGTGTATACGGATATATATGTACACACACACACACACACACACAAAAAGACATACTAAGTATGTCTACCTGCTGGAAATAATAGTCAAAACTCATTTTTTATTGTTACACTAGATGCTAGCAGTCAATAATGTCTTGGCAAATATCTTCTCTGAATTATTTGCTCCGGATTGAAAAAAAGAAAGAAATATGTATATATAATATATATATATAATATATATATATATATATATAATATATATATATATATATATATATATATATATATTTTGTGGTATACATACATACATACCTACATACATACATACATACATACATACATACATACATACATACATACATACATACACATACATACATACATATATATACACCAATGTGTGAATATATATATTTATGCATATATTTATATGTATATACACATGCATTTGTACATATACATAATTGTGTATGAACATACATGTTCATACTCAAATGTCTACGAACAAACACACGCACAGACGCACTCTCACCGATAACATATATACATGTATGTTTACACAGACTCTCGTACATCCGTATAATCACGCGTGTTCACACCACACACACGCAGTCATGTTTTTAAAAGATATAAGGATAACTTTATGTACGTTTATACGTGCGTGTGTTGCGTGTATTTATGTGCGCATGCGTATATCAGTGTACGTATACAACCGATGTTTGATCGTGTGACAAATTTGTGGTTGTAAATGGCTAATGTTAAACACACTGGTAGCACCAATTAAAACAGTTTCCTAATCTTAGTTCTACGTGCTTACGTTCATTATATCCTCCTTCTAATCATCTCACTGTTTCACGTTTTCAGAACTTCTGGGTAATTTCAACGCTTTCAGCAACAGACCCTATTTATCAAACGTATCTTTATTATCTTAGGGTTTTAAAGTTCACTTTTGTTACTTTTGTATATCTTTTGATATTGTTTTTCTATTTCTTCTTTTTACCTTTGCGTTGTAAAACAAAAAACAAACAGAAAAAGTGTCTTTATGGCGATTTAATTAAATTTTGGGTTCAAATCTTGTTGAGATTTACTTTGCTATTTATTCTTCCTGTATATAAAACAAAGGACTAGTCAATAATCGTGGCACTCCGTCGGATCAACTGGAACCCTCGTCGTCGTAACCGATCAACGGAACAGCCTGTTCGTGAAATTAACGTGCAAGTGACTGAGAACTCCACAGACATGTGCACCCTTAACGTCGTTCTCGGGGAGATTCAGCGTGACGCTGAGTGTTACACGGCTGGCCCTTTGAAGCACAGGTACAACAGAAACAGGAAAAAAGAGTGAGAGAAAGTTGGGGTGAAAGAAAGAGTACAGCAGGGTTCGCCACTACCCACTGCCGGAGTCTCGTGGTGTTTTCGCTGAATAAACACTCACAACGCCCGCTCTGGGAATCGAAACCGCTGTTCAACGATCGCAAATCCGCTGCCCAAACCACTGGGTCATTTCGCCCCTACACTAGTCAATAGTACATCTTAGATGAAACTGAAATAATATAAGAAGCAGAAGAAACACATATATATACACACGAACACATACACACTCGATCACCCAAACAAACGATGTTTGTTATTGCATGCGTATTTGTATGCATGCACGGACACACACACACACACACACACACACATACACACACACATATATGTATGCATGTATATGTTTATAATAAGGAGGCTCAATGGCCCAATGGGTTCAGTCTGCGGTGGGAGGCGGTCGATAAAATAAGGACCAGCCAAGTACTGGGGTCGATCTAATCAATTACATCCTGCCCCCAAAATTTCAGACCATTTACCATCATTTAACAGAATCTTTAAATATACTATAACATGATGGGCGCAGGAGTGGCTGTGTGGTAAGTAGCTTGCTTCTCAACTACATGGTTCCAGGTTCAGTCCCACTGCGTGGCACCTTAGGTAAGAATCTTCTGCTATAGCCTCGGGCCGACCTAAGCTTTGTGAGTGGATTTAGCAGACGGAAGCTGAAAGAAGCCCGTCGTATATATATTTATATATTTATGTGTGTCTGTTTTTGTCCACCCCACCCCATGCCATCGTTTGACAACCGATGCTGGTGTGTTTATATCCCCGCAACTTAGCGGTTTGGCAAAAAACCTAATAAGTACTAGGATTACAAAGAATAAGTCATGGAGTCGATTTCTTCGACTAAAACGCTTTAAGGCGGTGTTCCAGCATGGCCGCACACAAATGACTGAAACAAGTAAATGAATATATATATATATATATATAATTTCAACAATTGAGGGTAAAATTAATTAATTAATCAATTTCACCAAGTATTCAGTATGCAAAGGGACCATTTAAGGCGAATTCAAATTATTACATTATATAAAAGGGCTTAGTAAAATAAATTACTTTGCCGCATACTGAACTCATTAGAAATAGCAGCTAAAAAAAACTTTTTTAAAACTATTTCTAATACTTTAAGTATTAGAAATAGTTTTAAAAAAGTTTTTTTTTAGCTGCTATTTCTAATGAGTTCAGTATGCGGCAAAGTAATTTATTTTACTAAGCCCTTTTATATAATGTAATAATTTGAATTCGCCTTAAATGGTCCCTTTGCATACTGAATACTTGGTGAAATTGATTAATTAATAATTTTACCCTCAATTGTTGAAATTATAATTCATCTCTCTCTATTTGATGCCTCGGATTTTGCCGAAAAAAGCATGGTGTTTGCTGATTTTGGCCCACGCTGGTGGAGAGGGGAGAGCGGAGGTTCTTCGCTTGCATATTTGAGTTTGCTGGCACTGTTAGTTTCGAGCAGATCTTCAGAAGCGATGGGAAGCCGAAAGGGTATGCTCCCACTTTCAGTGTTTTCAAATCCAAACCAAGGAGTTCTGAGCTGATGATAGAAGTGTCGAGTTTGACTAATCTTGAAACGTGCGTTCTCAAATAACCTTTGCATTTGATTTTTTTAGTGTCTTTACCCCCATGCTTTCGTGGGTTGAGTTGAGCAAACACTATATGGGAGAGGTTTTCTTTAAGTATTAGAAATAGTTTTAAAAAAGTTTTTTTTTAGCTGCTATTTCTAATGAGTTCAGTATGCGGCAAAGTAATTTATTTTACTAAGCCCTTTTATATAATGTAATAATTTGAATTCGCCTTAAATGGTCCCTTTGCATACTGAATACTTGGTGAAATTGATTAATTAATTAATTTTACCCTCAATTGTTGAAATTATAATTCATCTCTCTCTATTTGATGCCTCGGATTTTGCCGAAAAAAGCATGGTGTTTGCTGATTTTGGCCCACGCTGGTGGAGAGGGGAGAGCGGAGGTTCTTCGCTTGCATATTTGAGTTTGCTGGCACTGTTAGTTTCGAGCAGATCTTCAGAAGCGATGGGAAGCCGAAAGGGTATGCTCCCACTTTCAGTGTTTTCAAATCCAAACCAAGGAGTTCTGAGCTGATGATAGAAGTGTCGAGTTTGACTAATCTTGAAACGTGCGTTCTCAATAACCTTTGCATTTGATTTTTTTAGTGTCTTTACCCCCATGCTTTCGTGGGTTGAGTTGAGCAAACACTATATGGGAGAGGTTTTCTTTAAGTATTAGAAATAGTTTTAAAAAAGTTTTTTTTTAGCTGCTATTTCTAATGAGTTCAGTATGCGGCAAAGTAATTTATTTTACTAAGCCCTTTTATATAATGTAATAATTTGAATATATATAATATATATATATATATATATATATATATATATATATTTATTGTTGTATTTCGGAATGGTCATTTTGCCAGTTTAGCCAATAAAAACACACGCACTAAACTGGCAAAAGACCATCCGAAATACAACAATATCTGTTTCAACACATGATTTCACATAAAAAAGATAGATAGATAGATAGATAGATAGATAGATAGATAGATAGATAGATAGATTGATTGATAGATATCCTAGCTAAGTATCCAGTACTTGCCGGGTAATGTTGGCAGATTTCCGCAATAAGCACACCCAATGAAATTGGATTTTCTCCAACTTGGCAGTATTTGCCGTCTGCACTCTGAGATCACATCACAACGGGGTCCACTTTGTTTTTCATTCTTTTTGGATCCATGGAAAAAATACCCATCTCGGGCAGCGGGTTCGCGAAGGAGCAAGAACATCTCACCGTATGTTATACCGTATTGTTCCGGCTCTTTATATTCGAAGTTCAAATCTCACCATAGTATATTTGTTTCTTAGACTTCATTGCGCTTCCTGTTTACACCACCTGGCAACAAGGTCGTCTTGAGCGAAGCCCATTCTGTAGCAACCACTCAGCACAGCTCTACACTAGTGAATACTTCCTTCACTCTCTTCCACTAGTTTTGGAGACCTCGTAAAGGGAGGATAGATAAAAAGAAACGTCGCCCTTTTCAAGCCTAGCCAGGCTCATGGGCCCGGTTTCCCGGTTTCTGTGGCGTATGTGGGCCTTGTACCTAGAGTAGAAAAGAATATATATATATATATATATATATATATATATATGTAAGTGTGTGTGTGTATAAAGATATATACTTATATATATATCAACATACATATACGACGGGCCTTCATACAATTTCCGTCTACCAAATCCATCCATAAGGTTTTGTTTGGTTCGGAGCTATAACAGAAGACACTTGCCCTATATGACAATCAAAGGAACTGAACCAGAAACTACGTGGTTACAAAGTGAGCTTCTTAACCACCACAGGCATACTAACGCCTAATGGAGAGAGAAAAAAGCACATTACGTTTTTGAGTATTATGGTTCCTTTTCTACTCTAGGCACAAGGCCCGAAATTTTGGGGGAGGAGGCCAGTCGATTAGATCGACCTCGGTACGCAACTGGTACTTAATTTATCGACTCCGAGAGGATGAAAGGCAAAGTCGACCTCGACGGAATTTGAACTCAGAACGTAAGGACTGACGAAATACCTATTTCTTTACTACCCACAAGGGGATAAACACAGAAGACAAATAAGGACAGACAAACGGATTAAGTCGATTATATCGACCCCAGTTGTTACTGGTACTTAATTTATCGACCCCGAAAGGATGAAAGGCAAAGTCAACCTCGGCAGAATTTGAACTCAGAACGTAACGGCAGACAAAATGCCACTAAGCATTTTGCCCGGTGTGCTAACGATTCTGCCAGCTCGCCGCCTTTGAGTGTTATGATTCCAAGTAAACAGCTGAGTAGGAGTCGCCAAATCTCATTTTGATGAATTATGGCTCTTTTATGATTCATGTGCGAACGGTGGAACCAACTTGAACACCTTTTTCAAATCATGTGGATATAAATTTTTAAAAAATAAGCTTTATATAATTAATTACTGGGCACGAAGTAAGACTCCCATTGGATTAAAATTTAAACTCAATGTTCATGGTTAGTAAACATATTTTAGAATTTAAGTCCTAATTTTAATACTAGTGAAGGTTGTTCTTCAGTGCAAAGAAATTAAAGAAATTTCAGGTTAGGGAGGAATGTCAGAGGACTGATATCATGGGTAACGAGGGTTAAAGACTTAGGTGCACTGAGGGAGTAGGAGTGGTCCCAAGTAGCTTCATTAGGCTAGGCCTAACTTAAGTCACGATATATCCTATGAACATAGCGTAATACAAGACTTTGGAGGAAAAAATATTTTATAATTCGGTAAGTTTTGTTGTTTTAAAACTGCTACCAGGTTTAAATTATATCTCAAACATAACATTTGAATTTTAATTCCTCTGATTTTATATTTTTAAAAATCCCACTTCATTTCGGTAGACTTCGTTGCGTCGGAACTGTTTGAGGGGCTTAACTGAAAATTTATGGTTCCCACTAATTATTATGCACTTCGTGAAACAGTGACGGTTTTAAAGAGGGTTTCGTCTTTCACCAGAACAATTCCGAGATTTACACTTTTACGTCAGCTTGTCAATTATGATACATATTGAATAAGTTTATAATTAAGGCGGCGAGTTGGCAAAAGGCGGCGAGCTGGCAGAAACGTTAGCACGCCGGGTGAAATGCGTAGCCGTAATTCGTCTGCCGCTACATTCTGTGTTCAAATTCCGCCGAGGTCGACTTTGCCTTTCATCCTTTCGGGGTCGATTAAATAAGTACCAGTTACGCACTGGGGTCGATATAATCGACTTAATTAAATAATTACCACTGGGGTCGATATAATCGACTTAATCCGTTTGTCTGTCCTTGTTTGTCCTCGCTGTGAGACAAACAAACGGATTAAGTCGATTATATCGACCCCAGTGCGTAACTGGTACTTATTTACTCGACCCCGAAAGGATGAAAGGCAAAGTCGACCTCAGCGGAATTTGAACTCAGAACGTAAAGACAGACGAAATACCCATTTCTTTACTACCTACAAGGGGCTAAACACAGAGGACAAACAAGGACAGACAAACCAATTAAGTCGATTACATCGACATCAGTGCATAACTGGTACTTAATTTATCAACCCCGATAGGATGAAAGACATAGTCAACCTCGGCGGAATTTGAACTCAGAACGTAGCGGCATATGAAATACTGCTAAGTAAGCATTTCGCCCGGCGTGCTAACGTTTCTGCCAGCTCGCCACCTTTGAATGAGATGAGTTAATAACGGAACGTTTGCATGGTTACCCGACCTGCGAGAGATTGCAATGAAATCTTCCTGAAATCTGACCTTACCATATCAGACTCCCTACGACAAAGTAGCAGAGAAGCCGTTCGATAATCTGATACTGTATCTATTAAGGAACTTGTATTCTAGTTGGAGAGTTTGCGAACCAGCAGAAATAGATACGTTGTCTTGCCCCCTGGCCAACGTGAATTAGGCCACGTTTAACATGATTGAACAAGTCCATGTTTAACGTGATTCGACTAGTCCACCTGCAGTCAGTAGACTGTTATCAGAGGAATTATTAAAGTGAACGTATAAAATGATATTTTTTTCCGCTGATACTTGCCATGTTTCATCAATGTGCTTATTTTTACAAGTATTCTCCCAGTGACCGAGTCATGTCCTTACTAACGTCTCGTGGAATTATTCTCCCAGTACCAACTAAATTGAAGGCGCAATGGCCCAGTGGTTAGGGCAGCGGACTCGCGATCGGAGGATCGCGGTTTCGATTCCCAGACTGGGCGTTGTGTGTGTTTATTGAGCGAAAACACCTAAAGCACCACGAGACTCCGACAGGGGGTGGTGGCGACCTCTGTTGTACTCTTTCGCCACAACTTTCTATCACTCTTTCTTCCTGTTTCTTGAGTAACGCTGCGATGGACTGGCGTCCCGTTCAGCTAGGGGGAACACATATCCACAGAAACCGGGCCCATGAGCCTGGCTAGGCTTGAAAAGGGCGCATAAATAAAAAAAATAAAAGTGAATAAACCAACTAAAGCCAAATATCGAGTGGAATTATCTATTTCTCTAGTTATTTTGTGAAAGTTTTCTCCCTTGCCTCTTTCGACAGGAATTTTCATTAATGCTAATAGTTTTCTATCTCATGACGGTTATAAAATCAATTGATTGAAAAGTATTGTCGGCTCACCACACTAAATATGGCAGTCTGCTCTCATCTATTTTTCATGCGAAAGGTATATCTGGCAAATTTAGCGACATTACTATTTTGATTTTACCTGAAGAATTTCTAATTGCAAATTTCTTACATGTTTATTCAATACCTGCAACTTTGTCTTTTCTATTAGCAAATGAAATATATGTAACGGCGGTGCCCCAGCATGGCCACAGCTCATGAGCTGAAACTAAAATCAATCAATCAATCAATGGCGAATAAATAACACTGAAAGTTTGTTCCAACTTCATGTTTTGATATATATGTGTGCGTGTTTGTGTGTGTGTATACATATTTGTATTTGTATGTATGTTTGTATGTATGTTTGTACGTATGTATGTATGTTTTTACGTATGCATGTATGTACGTATGTATGTATTTATGTATATTTGTATGTATATATGTATGTTTGTATGTGTGTGTGTCTGTATGTTTGTATGTATGTATGTATGTTTGTATGTTTGTATGTAAGTATGTATGTATTTATTTTTGTATGTTAGTATGTTTGTATGTATGTATGTATGTATGTATGTGTGTGTATGTATGTATGTATGTATGTATGTATGTATGTATGTATGTATGTTTGTATGTAAGTATGTTTGTATGTAAGTATGTTTGTATGTAAGTAGGTTTGCATATATGTATGTTTGTATGTATGTATGCATGTTTGTATGTAAGTAGGTTTGTATATAAGTATATTTGTATATATGTATGTATGTATGTATGTATGTATGTATGTATGTATGTTTGTATGAACGTATGTATGTTTGTATGTATGTATTTATTCTGCATGAAGAACTTAAGCGTGCTGCTCGAAAGCGCACTGCTAGTGTAGTGAATGAGGAAAGCCTGGTTTACAATGTTTTCAGTCGTGTGTGCTTATCAAGAGCAGGGCTCATTAGCCACCAACGGAGCCGCAAATGCAAAATATTAGTCCTAGAGCGCACAATTTTCATAAAGGTCAGTAATGGTCTTCCTCGCTCACGAGTGGACGGCCATCATGTACGTATGTATGTATGTATGTATGTATGTATGTATGTACGTACGTATGTATGTATGTATGTATGTATGTATGTATGTATGTATGTATGTATGTATGTATGTATGCATGTATGTATGTATGTATGTATGCATGTATGTATGTATGCATGTATGTATGATGTGTCGTTCTAATACCTTGGTAACTATGAATGAGCTACACTTCGCAGAGGAAATCTAATACGGCCAAAATATATCTAAAGTTGTTACTTTGGCTGTCAAAAATCTGACTCACTTAACCCCCTACCCGTATATCTTCATTTAATATTTCTGGTCGATTGAAATATTGAGAGTTTCCTCCCTTGAGCCTTTTGAAATTTGTTTTCGTTAACAGTAAAGACATTTATTTTTGAAGTGATTAAAAATTGTTTTGGGTTCGAATATCTTAAATATGATAGCCATGATTGTTACATTATTTGGATCGTTTCGGTTTGAACGGCAGTTTTTTCTAGCGGTGTCATATGAAATTGTCACCCATAATTATAACCGATCTATTATAACCATAATTATATCGATCTATTGCATTTCAATCTGTTTTATGGTTATGGTTAGTTAGGTTTAAGGTTAGGGTTAGTGGTGGGGGGAAGGGTATCTTTATTTCTTCACAAATGTAAATAAACCCAATCTGTTTCTTAAACGAGGGACATATTCATACAGCACAGAATATTTTTTTACCTCAATATACGTATTTGATTGGTTGAAATTGCAGAAATTGAAGAAAAAAAACAACAACAAATATCTTACAAACTATAGAATTTTCTCAATAAAGCCAAGAGAAAAAAATGTTTTATAAACACATTCTACCAGTATACGAAGTTTAAAATTTTTTAGTTACCTAGAAATTATGTTAAAAACTGCCGTTCAAACCGAAAAGGTCCCATTATTTTAGTTAAAAAGCATCCCTATGATATTCACTATCAAATAAGATTTCTTCATCTGTCTCAGTACATAACGCTAGTCCTGATTTGGCTTGTATGTGACGGATGATGTGTCACAGTCAACTCAATGTTAAATCCTCACGTGTAGGCATCTGCTGTTAGGTAAATAACTCATACGATTACGGTATTATTGTAAATATGTAGTAGTAGAGATGGTAGCTAAAACCCTAGCGTAAGTTTTTCTGCTTTTCCTTCTTAAATTACAACAAATCTCTTGGGATGTTCAAAATCTGTCAAGCTGAAAATGTTGCTTATGATTGTTAAAATCTGGCAACGATTTTATAATTATTCCCATCGGAAATTATAGAAATTTACATTTAAAGTCACATTACCCAAATCTGTTTACATACCTGTAAGAATATATGTATATATATATATATATATATATATATATATATATATATATATATATATATATACATATAAGGAGGGAGTGAAATATAACACAATATTGTTGATAACGCCATCAACTATTATTTTGTTTTTCTGACTACAACTTGTTGCTGTAAATGTTAACGGCCGCATAACATTTAAATAGTCAGGAGGTTGAAGACATGGTACAGAGAATGAACGAGTATAGATATATTATTGATAGTTTTACAGTATAGAGCCAAGGTTCAGACTATAAAGAATGTTTATTGCTTTGCCATGTAACATTTCAAACAAAATATTACAGCTTTATTTTGACAACGCCCGAAATACATTTAAATACACGTTCCTACTGTATCACATTTGTATTTCCAAATATGCAATTATATTGCTGTGAGGAAGGTGTATATATATATATATATATATATATATATATATATATATATATATATATATATATATATATATATATCAACGTTTTCAAATCTATTTTACCGATAAGAGAGAAATACAAGATCTGGAGTAGATTTCTACTGCATATTCATATTTAATCGATAGATGTCGAGTAATATCATTTTCGTAGTGGTAGAAGTAAATTTACAGAAATTTTAGACGGTTACTCGGTTTTCGTTTTCAATTAAGGTTGTATCACATTATTTACACCACTAAAAGCCGTGTGGAAAGAATGAGTGCTACAGCATTTCTAGTACAATTTAAGGACTATCTGCACTGTCAAAAGAATCTAAAATTGTTAGTGGACCAAATCTAATCTATTCAATTAAATTTGTTGTTTAGCCATCATATTCGAGTTGTGTACCGGTAGATATGTAATATTTTCTACTCTAGGCAAAAGGTCTGAAATTTTGGGGGAGGGGGGCAGTCGATTATATCGACCCCAGTGCGTAACTGGTACTTAATTTATCGACTCCGAAATGATGAAAGGCCAAGTCGACTTCGGCGGAATTTGACCTCAGAACGTAGCGGCAGACGAAATACCGCTAAGCATTTTATCTGGCGCGCTAACGATTCTCCAAGCTAGTTAGTCACCTTATAACTCTTTACAATAATACTTCAATTTTCAATTTATCGTTTCAAATAATCTATTCTCTCTAATGAATATTTCCTTACTGGAAATTTTGCAATACCTTCGCCAACTGCCTCACCTCGATTTATTTATTTTATGATGGTATATCTTACAAATTCGATGAAAGGGAAAAAAACAGAAATCCCTTCTTCGAAAGTTCTACTGAAGCGTCATTGTGCTTTAGATGTAGAATCATTGTTCAATAATTTCCAGGTGATTTCTCCGTAAATTATAATCTGAAATGACGGACAATGTTTAGTCATGTCATTAGGGCCGACGATAAAATGACATCCTGTACGGAATAATAAAGAAGAGGCTCCGAAATGACATGTATAGTAAATTAGTAGATAAATAAAAGCCGAGTTAACATGACGTTGTATAAAGTCTCCCAGGAGAGCAATAGACTGCTGAGAAATACTGATATGGACCACACCGATATATATATATATATATTATATATATATATATATATATTATATATATATATATATCGTGTGTGTGTTTATGCTGTCAGTGACATTGTTCTAGATATATGTGTTCTAAAGTGTAGGTTAATGTCACTTCTCTTCGCTCAGTAAATGTATAGCCCAGATAGTAAGCGTGTAAGTAATTATGGAGCTAACCAACCGACCAACCAACAATCGAGTCAACCAGCTAGCCAGCCAGCCAGCCAGCCAGCCAACCAGCTAGCCAGCCAGCCAACCAAATAAACAGTCAGCCAATGTAACCAGCAAGAAATGATATATAGAGTAATGACGTCATGAACAAAAGATATTGATCATGGTCGACAACAGTGAACCGACCAGCTCATAGAAAAAGCTCAGTTAGCAAGCCAGGTAATTAAGAATGTATTCTTTTCTACTCTTGGCACAAACCCCGAAATTTTGGGGGAGTGAGGAGAGTCGATTAGATCGACCCCCATACGCAACTGGTACTTAATTTATTGACCCCGAATCGATGAAAAGCAAAGTGGACCTCGACAGAATTTGCACTCAGAACGTAAAGACAGACGAGTAAATAAGAATATATTATATTTTCAAAATTCAAAAGATAATCAGAAAAGCTGATTTGGTGAGCTTATTTGGCTAAACGTAGCTTTGTATAAGTACGAGGGGCGTTCAATAAGTAATGCCCCTGACCCACTTCCCATAGCAGTAGAGCAACGAAACTTGGCACAGTTATTAGTCTTTTTCTACATAGGAACCATCCAGAGTTACGCATTTCTCCCATCGTTTGATGCAGCTCTGGAGACCGTTTTTGTAGAAGAACCCAGCTTGGTCCTCCAACCTGAACGTGACTTCAGAAATCAAGGCTGCATCATCTGGGAAACGCTTTCCTTTGAAAAACAACTTCATGATTGGGAAGAGGTGAAAATCAGAGGGTGCAAGGTCAGGAAAGTAGGGGGGATGGGGAAGAGTTCATAGCCATACGCCTGTGCTTCTGATCTGGCGACAAGCGAGTTGTGGACCGGAGCGTTGTCCTGCAGGAGGAGGATGCCTTTGCTGATCTTGCCCCGCCTCTTGATTTTGATAACTTCTCTTAATTTCCTCAAAAGTGAAGCATAATAGGCTCCTGCAATTGTGGTACCCTTTGCCAGGAAATCTGTCATCACTACTGCGTCCTGGTCCCAGAAGACTGTAAGCATGACCTTGCCAGCGGAGGGCTGCACCCTTGCCTTCTTTGGAGGGGGTGAGTCACGGTGCTTCCACTGCATTGACTGGGCTTTGGTCTCTGGATCATCGTGATTGACCCAGGTTTCATCCTGTGTAATCAGTCTTTTGAAAAGTTTTGACTCATCTTCTTGGCACATCTCCAAATTCACCCTCGAGCACTCGACGCGTTCTTGCTTCTGGAAAGGCGTGAGCAACCTGGGAATCCATCTGGCAGACACCTTTTGCATATGCAAATGGTCATGAATGATAGTTTCCACAGACCCGGTACTAATATTGACCTCATGGGCTATTTGGCGAATAATTATGCGTCGATCTTCCAAAATGGCAGCCTCAACTTGACGGACAAATGCCTCATCAATGGCAGAAGGGGGCGACCAGATTTGGGAGCTGTTTCCACAGAGTTCCGACCATATTTGAATTCACGATGCCAGCGTTTTACAAGGTCATATGATGGGGCATCATTACCATAAGTTACTTTCATTTCATCAAAAGTCTCCCGTGGTGTGCGTCCTTTCAAATACAAAAACCGGATCACTGCTCGACACTCAACAGGCTCCATTTCACACTTGACTCGGTTCAAACACCTGTAAATCAGAAACCACAATTAATTCAGAGCTGTAATTTGCCACTTACTCTATAGAGATATAAATGATTGCACATGCAAAATTTAGCTAGATCAAACAACTGCAAGTGGGTCAGAGTCATTACTTATTGAACGTCCCTCGTATGTTGTTATCAGGAAATTCTGGCGAAAAGCTAAAAAAGCGTTTACAGAAGTTTACTAGTTGCCGTAGTTTTTATCATTTACTTTAGATTCATCTTACGATTAAAGTAAACAAAGTTTGCTTTAGAAGCGTTGAGATGTATCGAAAGATACAGAAATAAGTTATTTTCAAACGCATGATAATACAATAGCATGAACAGGATAAACTAACCATATATTGCAGAAAGAATCGTTACCGGCCAGCCATGAGACTCGAACTCACATTTCTGTGATTACGTGTCGAGTGCTCTACCTTTAAGCTAAACCGCATTTGAGAATAAATTATATCTGTATCTTATATCTTTTACTTATTTCAAGTTTGCTACTTATTCTATCGGTCTCTTTTGCCGAACCGCTAAGTTATGAGGACATAAACACACAAGCATCGGCTGTCAAGAGATGCTGGGGGGACAAACAGATACACAAGCATATACACATACATACATACATACATACACACACACACACGCACGCACGCACACACACACACACACCACACACACACACACACACACACACACACACACACACACACACACACATATATATATATATATATACGACGGACTTCTTTCAGTTTCCGTCTACCAAATCCACTCACAAGGCTTTGGTCGACCCGAGGCTGTAGTATAAGACACTTGCTCAAAATGCCACGCAGTGGAGCTGAAGCCGGAACCATTCTTTCTTTTAAATTGCCATAAAGGAATTACAGAGTAGGGGACACTAAAACACATGTGGGGACATATAACAATAAAAATAAAATATGATGCTATAAATGACACATGAAAATGAACATGGAAAACATTAAAATCAAAATATTAAAATGATGATACATGAATGATAACTGAGAAATGAGAATATGAAAAGTGTGTTACTCACCCCACACTAAGTAACACCACTCGCCACCTCTTAGTCCTGAGTCCTTTTTAGTGTTTAATCTAGTATTTCCTTTTTCTCGATCGCTGGGTGACAACACTCTCTCCTCCTTGTACACGTAACCTTTTTCACCGGGGGAGGGGTCACACGGCCACTCCTGCGCCATATATATCACCGTTTCCTATTTCTTCTTTATTACCAAATCTATGTGACGACATGTTTCGCAAAAGATCTCATTCTTAAGATCGTTCCGCCGACCTCCCTGAATAGGGGGGAGCGAGCCTGTTTTCTCTCGGTAGTTGCTGTGGCGAAAGAAGTAGTATGGAAGACGAGAGTGAAAGAAATTGCAACAGGCATGTTTATCTCCAGTCTCGAGCTAATCGACTTTTTCGTTTTCCACATGAAACGGAAAATAAGGCTGGAGAAGAAATGCCTGTCGCAAAGTGTGTTTCGTAAAAGATGGAAGTATATAGCAAGTATGTTGCGAGTGGAAGAACCTGTTTAAATCAGAATATAAAAAAGGAGAAAGCAAAGTCTTCAGGGTGAGTATGTGGTTTGTGGGGTCGACCGCGTCCTCCGCTTCATTTTTTGTTAATCACTCATTCTCATTTAATTGTATATATTTTAATTGTTTGTTTATTCATACGTTTCGTTTCATTCGATACCCTGACCCCAATGTTTGTTTGTCTGTCCTCGTATCGTTCCTGCTTTTTCTCAACCTTAAGGTGAATAAAGAAATACTCTTTCTATAAGCAAACTGTACACAACTCAGTATCTGCTTTCGTGTTCAATAATTAACCTTTCATAATCATGCGCGCAACACTGTCACAATTTTAAGAGGAGTCCACCATGTGGTACAAACTTTGTTAGCATGTATGTCTTTACTACCTACAAGGGGCTAAACACAGAGGGGACAAACAAGGACAGACAAACGGATTAAGTCGATTATATCGACTCCAGTGCGTAACTGGTACTTAATTTATCGACCTCGAAAGGATGAAAGGAAAAGTCAACTTCGGCGGAATTTGAACTCAGAACGTAGCGACAGACGAAATACTTATTTCTTTACTACTCACAAGGGGCTAAACACAGAGGGGACAAACAAGGACAGACAAGCGGAATAAGTCGATTATATCGACACCAGTGCATAACTGGTACTTATTTAATCGACCCTGAAAGGCAAAGTCGACCTCGGCAGAATTCGAACTCAGAACGTAGCAGCAGACGAAATACTGTTGAGCATTTCGTCCGGCGTGCTAACGATTCTGCCAGCTCGCCGCCTTCGAGTCGACTAACTTTGTTAGTATGATTAGTACTATACTTATGATATCGTATGTTTCAGCACTAGCTGAGTGATTCAGTCCCGTGCCGAAACATCACATGTACCGGCTTGCATTTTTAACCATTAACCTATTTCATTCATTAAACAACAGACTAATTATATAAGCTACTTAGTAAACGTGAACTCAAAATAAATTCATTTAAATTAAGAGAAAAATTCATCCAAGTAAAAATAAAATTCAAGTAACAAATTTGGTCCCTAATCAACAATCTGGGAACAAAGTATCAAAACTGCAAAACAAAAGTCTCCAACAAGTTCTACTTTAATTTCAGCATTAGTTTCGATAGAATGGTTTTACGATTTATAGCTTTGTCATTGAGTGTTTGCAAGATTTAGTTACACTATTTTAAGACAGTAAGGTGGCGAGCTGGCAAAAACGTTAGCAAGCCGGGCGAAATGCATAGCGGTATTTGGTCTGCCGTTACGTTGTGAGTTCAAATTCCGCCGAGGTCGACTTTGCCTTTCATCCTTTCGGGGTCGATAAATTAAGTACCAGTTACGCACTGGGGTCGATGTAATCGACTTAATACCTATGTCTGTCCTTGTTTGTCCCCTCTATGTTTAGCCCCTTGTGGGTAATAAAGAAATAGAAATAGGTATTTGGTCTGCCGTTACGTTCTGAGTTCAAATTCCGCCGAGGTCGACTTTGCCTTTCATCCTTTCGGGGTCGATAAATTAAGGACCAGTTACGCACTTTATCGTTTGTCTATTCTTGTTTGTCCTCTCTGTGTTTATCCCCTTGTGGATAGTAAAGAAATAGGTATTTCGTCTGCCGCTACGTTCTGAAATTTGTAGATGTTTTTGGCTTCATTGTTGTATGGTGAGTGTTGGCGATGATAATTTGTAGTTTGTTGGAAAAAGGATGGAGAAATTGTGGCCAAAAGTTTGTGATTGCTTGATATATGGGATGTGGAGGCGCGTGGGTTAGGGTGTTGAACACATGATCGTAAGGTTGTAGTTTCGATTCCTGGACCGGGCGATGCGCTGTGTTCTTGAGCAAAACACTTCATTTTCACATTGCTCTAGTCCATTCAGCTGGCAAAAATGAGTAACGCTGCGATGGACTGGCGTCCCGTCCAGGTGGGGAATTTCTACGCCACTGAAACCGGGAAACCGGCCCTTATGAGCCTGGCATGGCTCTAGAAGGAACATTTTTGGAGGCGCAATGGTCCAGTGGTTAGGGCAGCGGACTCGCGGTCGGAGAATCGCGGTTTCGATTCCCAGACCGGGCGTTGTGTGTGTTTATTGAGCGAAGACACCTAAAAAGCTCCACGAGGCTCCGACAGTGGGGGGGGGGCGACCCCAGTTGTACTCTTTTACCACAACTTTCATTCTCTCTTCCTGTTTCTTGAGTAACGTTGCGTTGGACTGGCGTCCCGTTCAGCGGGGGGTGGGGGACACATACGCCACAGAAACCGGGAAACCAAGCCCATGAGCCTGGCTAGGCTTGAAAAGGGCGACGTTTATCATTTTATCGTTGATATGTAGAAAATGATTTCTTGTAGCTGGTTTCGCGTTGTATGTTTGTTGGCGTAGATTGTTTAAGACATGAAGTGAATTTGTTCACTAATACAGTTCCATACCATGTTACAGTACTTAGTAGCAGATCAATTTAGATGAGTGAGAGACAAACAGACAAACACAGAGGGAATGAGAGAGACCAGTGAGTACTTGGGAAAGTTATTAAACATCCTTTGAAAATAACCTAAAATCGATGTATTTGTAAGCCTTTGAACACTTAAACTTCTTAAACCGAAGCGGATTAGAACAGTAAAATAACAACTAGATGATGGAGAACGAATTCTATAAAACATGACGTAGTTAATAAACTTGATAATTAGAGGATTAATTAACTTATATAGTACACAGCATATGGAGTTATATAAGCAAAATTAACAAAGCTGAACCTTTGCAAGAAATGAGTTTAAACAATATGGCTGTAGTAAATTTAAAAAGACAGGAATTCAAATTAAAAATCAATTATTTCAACTTGTTGATTCCATTTTCAATATTTAAATGTAAAGAAAGGCGGTAAGCTGTCAGAATCGTTGGCACGCCGGACAAAATGCTTAGCGGCATTTCGTCCGTCTTTACGTACTGGGCTCAAATGCTGTCGGCTTTGCCTTTTATCCTTTCGGGGTCGATAAAACAAATACCATTTGGGCAGTGGAGGTGATGAAATCAACTTAGCCCCTCTCTCCGACATTGCTGGCCTTGTGTCAGAATTTGAAACAAATATTTAAATGTAGGCGTAGGAGTGGCTGTGTAGTAAGTAGATTGCTTACTAATCACATTGTTCCGGGTTCAGTCCCACTGCGTGACACCTTGGGCAAGTGTCTTCTACCAAAGCCTTGTGAGTGGATTTGGTAGACGGAAACGGAAAGAAGCCCGTCGTATTTATGTATATGTATATATGTATGTGCGTGTATAAGTTTGTGTGTCTGTGTTTGTCCCCCAACATCGGTTGATAACCGATGCTGGTGTGTTTACGTCCTCGTAACTTAGCGGTTCGGCAAAATAGACCGATAGAATAAATACCAGGCTTACAAAGAATAAGTCCTGGGATCGATTTGCTCGACTAAAGGCGGTGCTCCAGCATGGCCACAGTCCAATGACTGAAACAAGTAAAAGAGTAAAGAAAGGCGGCGAGCTGGTAGACACGTTAACATGCCGGACACAATGCTTAGCGGCATATCGTCCGTCTTTACGTTCTGAGTTCAAAATCCTGTTGAGGTCGAGTTTGCTGTTCATCATTTCACGGCCGATAACATAAATACTCAATGAGCACTGGAGTCGAGAAATGAGAAACAAATATGTAAATGTTAGAAATTAAAAAAGAAAAATATGAAATAAAACACAGCAGCAATACAATATATATATTCATTCATTTACTTGACTGTGGCCATGCTGGAGCACCGCCTTTATTCGAACAAATCAACCCCCATGACTTATTCTTTGTAAACCTAGTACTTATTCTATCGGTATCTTTTACCGAACTGCTAAGCTACGGGAATGCAGATACACCAATGCCGGTTGTCAAACGATGGTGGTCGTGGGTGGGGGTGGGGCGTATTCACAGACACACACACACAAATATATACAGGGTGCGTAAGGTATTTGAGAACATACCTTTTTTAGGTCATTGCTGCATTTTTTGCTAACTCTGTGTAATCTTTGTTTCAGAAAATAATAATGGCAGACCCTCAGCTTACTTAAGAGGTGAAGAGGCATGCCGTTACTGTGGCTATAAAGGCTGAGCATAGCGATTTAGAAATATCTCGATTTTTAAAAGTTGCCAGATCTTTCGTCTATAAAGTTTGTAAGGAGTTAGAGACTGAAGATGGAAACATATCACCAATATCAAAGCATACAAAGTACAAATCCTTCTAAACGTTCTGAAACCATCAGAAACCCTGAAATTATCCAACAAGTTCAACAGACCATTGATTACAATCCCAGAAAGTCCATGAGATCAAATTCAAAATATCTCCATGTATTAGAAAGAACAGTCAGAAATGTTGTCCACGAAAACATCAGATATAGGTTTTAAATGATGAGGATAGGTCAATTTGTCACCAACTTGAAGGGTTTAGTCAAACAAAGTGACCCCATTAGGTCTTTTTTCTTTTTTTAATTTTAAGTTTGGTACTTATTCTGCCAGACTTTCTTTGCCGAACAGCTAAGTTAATGAAGCATAAATAAACCAACGTCGGTTGTCAAGCGGTGGGTAGGGGATAAGTACACGCACACACACACACACACACACACACCATCTAACTTAATAACGTAATTACTGTCCAAACAACTGACCAAATCATAGCAAAGCTCTTTGATGTTTACTTCCTGATAATGTAAAGCGAAAGCGAAATGTGAAAAAATTTCATCGTGAAAGACACTCGTACCGTTCGTTAAATTATTCTCTTGCAATTAGAATAAAAATGTTTCGTGGCAAACGGTGTGAATATCCAACAGAGACGGTCACTATGATATTCAACATGTTTCATTGTTTAGACAAACTCATGGTTGCGTCTTTCGTTTATTCTTTGTCTGTATCGCTTTCTTTCTTTCTTTCTTTCTTTCTTTCTTTCTTTATTTCTTTCTTTCTTCTTTCTTTCTTTCTTTCTTTCTTTTTTATTTCTTTGTTTCTTTCTTTTTTTCTTTGTTTGTTTGTTTGTTTCTTTCTTTCTTTCCATTCGTCTGCTTTTGTATTATTGTTTCACTTATTTAAAAAAATTTCTTTTTTTTTAATTCACCAATTCTTTTATTTTCTCATCTTTGTAACTGTTTTCCTTTCATTATCCTTCCTAGCAATTTTATATTTTTCTTTTTTATTCCACTGCCTCACACGCACATCTCTCTCCCCCCTCTCTTTCTCCCACTTCCATTTTCCCTCAGTGTCTAAATAGTTTCGAAGAATCCAAACTGCTTAAGCATTGACAAGATTGACTCTCTGGTTCACTGGTTTCCCAACTGCGTCAAGTTGATACACAAGCACACACACACACATATATACATATATATACACAAACACATGCACTCACACATACGGAGAAAGATAGAGAGAATGAAATATTGACATATATATATATATATATGTATGTATGTATATATATATTATATATATATATATACATATATATATATGTATGTATATATGTATGTATATATATATATATATATATAATATATATATATATATATATATATATATATATATAGGTAGATGGCTAGCTAACTAGGTAGACATTGACAGACAAATATATTTGTTTCTTTATTAGCCACACAGGGCTGAACACAGAGGGGAAGACAAATGGATAGATAGATAGATAGATAGATAGATAGATAGATAGATAGATAGATAGATAGATAGACAGATAGATAGACAGACAGATACATAGACACACAGATACATAGATAGATTCATAGATAGATAGACAGACAGATAGATATGTTTCTTTATTAGCCACACAGGGCTGCACACAGATAGAACAAATTACAAGGTAGAGCTTTTCTTTTGAAGGTATTAAAAAAAAAAAAAAAAAAAAAAAAAAAGGAAGGGGGAGGTTCGATCAAAAGGGATCGTAAAAGGAGAGAAAGAGGACAAAAATAAGGGGGGTTAAAAAAAAAAAAAAAAAAAAAAAGGGGGGGAGAGGAAAAAAAATGATCAATAGGGATCGTTATCACAGAAATGTCAATATGAAGTGTAAAGGGGAGGACAGGTGAGGTTTACCCGTGGAAAGAAAAGCCTGCGGAAAAGACCACGGTAACCTCGGTCAATGAAGTCACATTTTATATTTCTTTTTTTTTTTTTTTTTTTTTTGCAAATAAGCAACTCTCTGTTTTCGATTTCTGGGTTCATAGGACCATGCTCAAGGTGGCTTCGTCATTCATACGTGCCATTCTTGCTACATTCACCCATCTTTTTTTAAAACATTCGCTAGACAAAACTTGCCTCTCTACTCTCACTTTCCTTTTCAAGTGGTACTTGAAGAAGTTGATGAGAGATTGACCAGAGAGGAAAGTGTTTGTCTCCAATCCTTTCAGACGCGTCCACCAGATACATTCTTTCGCCATAGCCACAAGGATGATGAAAATAGCTCTTCCTTCCCGTTTGAAGGAAGGAGGCGTGACAATATTGACGATAGACTCAGCTGATAAACCGACTCGTCCCACACGTGACAGCAGTTGTTCGACATAAGCCCACAGGTCGGAAATTGTTGGACACTGAACGAGTGCGTGCAGAACGGTTTCGTCGCTCTGACCGCATCTCGGGCAGGTCGGCCCCGTGTTTCTCGAGCCGTGTCTGTAGAGCTTATCCCGAACGGGTAGCGCTTCTCGGTAGCACTGCCAGGCCAGACAGATAGATAGACAGAAGGATAGATAGACAGGCAGACAGATAGAGAGCTAGCTAGCTAGATAGCTAGCTAGCTAGCTAGATAGATAGATAGACAGCCAAACAAAGGGAGATGGCGGGAAGGATGGCACCAACCGATTTCCTGAATTCTTCTTGCCCAATTATTTCCTGTTGAAGTCCACTTAAATATATATTGTTTATTGGTATTTGCTTTCTGCCCTCGTTCACTTACTTTCATCGTTCTTTTGATGTGTTATAATTAACATTGGGACAGTGTCTCTGCTGGCTAATGCTGTCTGTTATGGCGTGGTTTAATATGTGAGACAGGTGCGTACACATTACAGCGCACACCGCACACGCACCCACATATATGCGTACTTATACATACACTAATACAAGCACACACATTTAGACATACACTTACGAAGACGCGCACACAGATTTAAATAGTTTTACACACACACACACACACATATTCTTTTGTTCTTTTATTTGTTTCAGTCATTTTGACTGCGGCCATGCTGGAGCACCGCCTTTGGTCGAGCAAATCGACCCCAGGACTTATTTTTTGTAATCCTAGTACTTATTCTATCGGTGTCTTTTACCGAACCACTAAGTTACGGGACGTAAACATACCAGCATCGGTTGTCAAGCGATGTTGGGCGGATAAACACAGACACACAATCATATGCATACACTTATAATATATATATATATATATATATATATATATATATAACAAATTAATAAATAAAACATATGCATATATTACGACAGGCTTCTTTCATTTTCCGTCTACCAAATCCACTCGCAAGACTTTGGTCGGCCCGAAGCTATAGTAGAAAACACTTGACCAAGGTGCCACGAAGTGGGACTGAACCCGAAACCGTGTGGTTGGTAAGCAAGCTACTTACCACACACACACACACACACATATATATATATATATATGACCGTTTCCTGTTTCTTATATATATTTCTAAATCTATGTGACGACGTATTTTGTGAAAGATCCCATTCTTTGCACAACTCAGTATTATTTATTAACAACAAATGTTATTAAATCACTGCTATATCACCACACCCTGTCTCATATATATATATCCGTAAGTAATAGCATAACAACCTCAGCCTATCTATTCTTCATTGTAACATTAGCAATATTATACCGGTCGCATTTACTTGTTCCATTAGCAACAATAACAACACCATATAAAACCCATTCAATCCGTTTATTAACAGCATTACCATTTCTTAGAATAGCAAAAACCGGAAAACACCAGCAACATACCAAAGACAGCCCTTCCTTAAATTTGCAACGCCAGCCAGTGAGTGGTTTACCAAACGCTATCTAGATTAATCTAAAGAGTGTGCTATTTCACTAGGCATTATGGAGAAGTCTGATTTCACAAGCTTAGCCCAAACAGGCGTAATGATGTATATATCAATAAGGAAATTGTGGATTGTGGTGATGTAATATGAGACCTGCTTTACGAAAAGAAATGGTACAGGCTTTAAGGTTGTAAAAACATTTAATATATGAACAATTTTTTGGTTAGCAACAATAAAATAATAAAATAACAGTAGTCCCAAGCATAACTCCAGCCATGAAATAAAATAATTCGTTTAAAAGCAAGAAGTCAACGGAAATATTTATCGGCAGAATGTAATATACGTAAATACGTCCAATGTACATATGTAAATTTTTAAGCGCATATATATATATATATATATTTGGGACCATAAAATTCGTTTGGACAGTAAACATCAGAGGGATGTACAGTAAGTAAACGAAAAGGCCATAAAGGAAGAAATAGATAAATGGAAAAAAGTTATTAAGTTTGCAGCGAAGACCGATGAGTGCCTAAACCGAGAGACACGCGCGTATACCCGATTACAAATGCTTATATAAGTACGTGCAGACGTTCATATATATGTGTGTGTAAGTGTGTGCGTGTGTGTCTGTGAGGTGGATGGGTGTGTATATGTATGTATGTATGTATAAAAGTGATTATATGTATATGTGTATGCGTGTATATGTATATGTAAATGTGTGTGTGTATATATATATGTGTGTGTGTATATATGTATGTACGTATATGTTTGGATATGTGGTTATATGTGTATGCATGTATATGTATGTATATGTGCATGTGTGTATATGTATATGTAAATACGTGTGTGTATATATATATATGTGTATGTGTGTGTATATATGTATATATATATATCTATATGTATGTATATGTTTATATATATACATGTATGTATGTATAAATTTGTGTTTATATGTGTATGTGTGTATATGTAAATGTAAATGGGTGTGTGTATATATACGTGTATGTGCGTGTGTATACAGGTATATATATATGTATGTATGTATATGTTTATCTATGTACATGTATGTATAAATTTGTGTTTATCTGTGTATGTATGTATATGTATATATATGCATATGTAAATGTGTGCATATATATATATATACGTGTATGTATGTATGTATGTATGTATGTATGTACGTAAGTTTGTTTTTATGCGTTATAGATTTAATGGAATGTATGTATACATCCATGTATACACTCATGCATGTATATATATATATATATATATATATATATATATATATACATACATTTTCCTATATTAGCTAAGACATGAAACACACATAAACAGTCACATTACTGAAATTTATAAGCGACCATAAAAGCAACAGAAATATCAACAGTGACGACAAAAGAAGATGGCGACAACGACTACGACGTCGACAATAACAACAACAACAACAACCACAGTATCAACAACATTGATATAATCTACAACAGTAAAATTAAACTGCTATGTCATCAGTAATAATTTGAAAAGGTTTCTACTTGGACGCGGTGCCAGATGGCACTATTAAACTCGTTCGAAATAAATAAACAAGAGTTTGTATGGAAATGTTGGAATTCTAGAATAAATTGCTGTGGCATGGTATATACTGTCAGCTATTAACTACTCCAGATTATGCACATAATATACATCCGTACATTTCAGTACTCAGAATTATATTGTTTTTCATTGAGTGGCTGTGTGGTAAGTAGCTTGCTTACCAGCCAGATGGTTCCGGGTTCGTTTCCACTGCGTGGCAATTTGGGCAAGTGTCTTCTACTGCCTAGAGTAGAAAAGAATAATTTATACGCAAGACGACCAGTTTTGTGGGGAGAGACGTGAGCTGATCCCATCGTTTTTTTCATCCAGGGAATCTAAGGGAATCATCCAGCAAGTCTAACTTCGGCCAGATTTGAATTCAGAAAGTAAAGAATCGGAACAAATAATACGGGGTTCCTTTTTACGCCGTTTAAATTACTCTGTCCCTTTTTTTTTCTTTTCTACTCTACGCACAAGGCCCGAAATAACACACACACACATATTTGTGGAGTCGCGTGGCTTAGTGGTTAGGGTATCAGCACCATGATTGTAAGATTGTGGTTTCGATTCCTGGACCGAGCGACGCGTGTTCTTAAGCAAAACACTTCATTTCACGTTGCTCCAGTCCACTCAGCTGGCAAAAATAAGTAACGCTGCTATGGACTGGTGTCCCGTCCAGCTGGGGAACACATACACCATTGAAACTGGGAAACCGGGCCCATGATACTGGCTAGGATTTAAAAGGGCGCAAAGTATATATATATATATATATATATATACTACGGGCTTCTTTCAGTTTCCGTCTACCAAATCCACTCCTAAGGCTTTGGTCAGCCCGAGGCTATAGTAGCAGACGCTTGTCCAAGGTGCCACGCAGTGAGACTGAAACCGGAACCATGTGGTTCGTAAACAAGCTACTTACCACACAGCCCATAAATATTATTTGAGAAAAGGAATATATTTATTAGTTAGTATGATATGAGAAAAAAAACTATATAGTTACATAATTATATGAGGAAGGAATTTATTTATCATTTCATAAGTATCATTTGGAAGGGGTCATTATATATAAGTATCATCCGAAAAAATTATTGTAATTTATAATAAATATTATAGAAGAAAACAATTATAGCTTCAATTTGCGTTTAAAATAAACTGTAAAATTTATTTCATTTTATGTCCGTAATTGTCCGAACTTGCTCAACGTGTATGTGAAATACTGTTGGGATAGAATAGTCCCAAGTATTTAACACTATTGGGACATTTTTGTCCCAACATCCAAAAGGTATATGTAGCGGTAAAAAAAAAAACGTTTAGATTTTAATTATGGTAGATAAAGGTCTAAAGAAGCAGAAAATGTGAAGAACAAAAAGCGATAATAAAACTGATTGTACGAAAGTCGGAGCGAAAGGGCTAATGCTTTATCATTAATAGTAGTAATAGTGGTGGTGGTGGTGTTAGATTTTGACAGAAGTGGAAAAGAAAAAAAAACGTGAGAGTATGCTTTCTCTGGTAGGTTAAGATTTAATATTTCATATATATACAATGTGCATTCCAGAAGTTTTTTTAATGAGAGAGGCATTTATTAATTTCAAAGTACTACGAAACTCTAGTCTCTTTCAAACTAAGATCTTCTGACTTCAATGCGTTTGTTGTAACGCTCCAGCCCCTTCGTGAGGGATTGATGAAAATCATCCAAAGTGAAGGTATAAAGCAGCGGTTCCCAAAATTTTCAGGCTGCTCACTCCCACCATTCACCATCACAGACATAAACCATTTTCTGCAGCAAATTCGAAGCAACAGTATTTCACAAATAAAACTTAAGCTAATTAACCCTTTTTTTGGTCACCCCATTATCGCCCCATTTTTCTTCAACGCCCCGCTGAATTTTTCCGCCATCTCCAGAGGGGCGGTACCACCCACTTTGAGAACTACTGGTATATAGGATCCTTACCACAACTTCCTTCATCGTGTTACTTCAATGAGTAACACCACACGAATTACTACTCCTGCTAGCACTTCAATTAATAAAGCGAGACCGTCACTTCTTCAAAGCCACTATTTATGTTTTCTGATGACGTCACAATAAAACAGACGTATAAGGGAAATCTGTGTAGCCTCTGGATTGGAAATACCTTCTTTTTACCTTCAAGCAAGAGCAAGAAATAGAAAAAAACGAAAGAAAAAAGAAAGAAAGCGCAGAAACACAACGGCTGGGGGGATATATTAGCTTAATGTGGGACACTGTTTACATAGGACATATCGAATCTCCTACATCTGTCGGCTGTAATGGGATTCTATAAAAACCTGCTGCTTTTCGATTAAAGGCCTTACAGTTTGTCATCGTAAACATTGTATTTAACTCCAAAATGTCTTTCGTGTTTTGTTGTAATTCTTCTTATTTTATTTTTATAATTTGTAGTTTTGTTTTCTTTGTATTTCTCCCTTTCGAAAACTATCCCTTGATTTCACGTACACTACACACACACACACACAAACACACATGCATATACACACACAAACACACGCGCATACACACACATACACAGATGGGCATACACATACATGTGTGTGTTGTATGCCTGCATGTAAAACAGTAATTCACACGCTCACATATACACACGTACACACACATACATGCATAAACATACGCGTGTGTGTTTTATGCCTGCATGTAAAATAGTAATTCACACACACATACACACACTTCCTCACAGGTACATTTCTAAATGTAAAATTTATTTGATTCATATATAGGTACATACATACGCATATATAAATATATGTATATAATATATAATATATGCTTATATATATATATATATACAAGATAAGAAAATGGAGAAATGCATCTAAATCAAATATCAATTACCAGATAATACTCAATCACATACTTTATTAAACCACCACATAAGAGATTGTAGGGTTAAATATAAAAAAAAACAGAACAAATCAGTGTACCTAAGGGAAGTACATAAAAAAGTGTACATAAAGAGTAATGTTGTATAATAAGTAGAATAATATAAAGAGATATAAATACAAGTAAATATAAATATAAGTATAAATTAGATCTTACAGCTGTTTCAGCCATGTCGATAATTATGTCTCATTTTACCAATATTAACCCTTTGGCCGAAACAGCTGTAAGATCTAATTTTTACTTATATTTATATTTACTTGTATTTATATTCTCTTTTATATATATTCTACTTATTATACAACATTACTCTTTTATGTACACTTTTTTATGTACATTCCCTTAGGTACACTGATTTGTTCTGTTTTTTTTTTTTATATTTAACCCTACAGTCTCTTATGTGGTGGTTTAATAAAGTACGTGATTGAGTATTATCTGGTAATTGATATTTGATTTAGATGTATTTCTCCATTTTCTTATCTTGTATTAGTAATTTGTGGTAAATCATTTTACCTTTGCCATATAATACAGTAAATGAATTGATTGCATCGCAATCATTACATTTATGTATAACTTTGTTGGGTACTTCACTAGCAGTATATTGGATATACGTTATCTCATAGAGGGTTGCATTACAACCCCTATCTCAATTTGTATATATATATAATATATATAATATATGATATATAATATATGCTTATATATATATATATATATAAATGTATGTTATATATAATGTGCAGGCATGGCTGTGGTAAGAAGCTTGCTTCCCAACTACATAGTTCCAGGTTCAATACCACTGCATGGTACCTTGGGCAAGTGTCTTACTATAGCCCCGAGCCGACCAAAGCCTTCTGAGTGGATTTGGTAGACGGAAACTGGAAGAAGCCAGTCGTATATATATATATATATATATATTATATATATATATATGTATAGTGTCTGTGTTGTGTTTCCCCCCACCATCTCTTGACAACCGATTTTGGTGTGTTTACATCCCCGTAACTTAGCGGTTCGGCACAAGTGACCGATAGAATAAGTGCTAGTCTTACAAAGAAAAAAGTCCTGGGGTAGATTTCTTCGAATAAAACCCTTCAAGGCGGTACTCCAGCATGGTCGCAGTCAAATGATGGAAACGTAAAATGAATAAGAGAATAAAAGAATACATGCGTAAATATATACATACATACATAAATACATACATAATACATACATATATATATATATATATATATATATATATATATATATACACACACACATATATGTATGTATATATATTGTATAAAGTATCGTGGGTAAGGCCAAAAGAATGCGAAGTAAATGCTAGGTAAATCACAAGAATTAATGTAGACTTACCTTGTTTTCAATATTTCAGGGTTATGACCCCATTTTCAATAACCCTGAAATATTGAATACAAGGTAAGTCTACATTGATTCACATATTTGTTTTCTTGTGATTTACCTTGTCTTTATTTCGCATTATTTTGGCCTTACCCACAATTCTTTATACAATATATTCTACACAATGCTTCATAGTAATTATTCCATTATAATATACATATATACATACATACATAATTAATTGTTATTGTTGCCATATTAATATGGCATTCTTATAATATAAGAATAATCGCTGCCGCTGGTCAGCTCCACGAGGCCACCGCCTTAAGATAGCTATTGATACACGATCTGTATCCATTATACCTTCGAACAAGGGAGGTCAGCCGCTTCACACTGCAGTCCTGACAGCTAAGACGCGTTTCGGGGTATTGCCCCTTGTCAATTGTAGCGCAATCAGACCCCGCAGGTGTCGCCACTGACGTCTCTGTTCGAAGGCTTATATTGCAAGGGGCAATACCCCGAAACGCGTCTGTAGCTGTCGGACTGGCAGTGTGAAGCGGCTGACCTCCCTTGTTCGAATTTATAATGGATACAGATCGTGTATCAATAGCTATCTTAAGGCGGGGCCTCATGGAGCTGACCAGCGGAGGCAGCGATTATTCTTATATTATAAGAATGCCATATTAATATGGCGGATAACAATTAATTTCCAGTAAACGCTGTCGTAATCTCTTTTATAGAGACTTAGTAATTTTTAATATTTCATAATACATACATCATACATAAATATATATTATATATTCTTTTGTCTTTATCTTTTACTTGTTTCTGTCATTTGACTGCGGGCCATGGGGAGCACCCTTTAGTCGAGCAATCGACCCAGGACTTATTCTTTTGTAAGCCTAGTACTTATTCTATCGGTTTGTTTTGCCGAACCGCTAAGTTGCGGCGGAAACGTAAAACACACAGCATCGTCAAGTGATGTTGGGGGGGACAAACACAGACACACAACACACACACACACACACACATACACAGTTTCCATCTACCAAATCCACTCACAAGGCTTTGGTCGGCCCGAGGCTATAGTAGAAGACATTTGCCCTGGTGCCACCATGTGGTTGGTAAGCAAGCTACTTACCACACAGCCACTCCTACGCCTACTATATATATATAATTTTTTTTCCGTAATGAAATAAAAAGCCAAGGCTAGAATAAATGTTCTAAAATAAGCGCAGGTGTGGCTGTGTGGTAAGAAGCTAGCTTACCAACTACATGGTTCTGGGTTCAGTCCCACTGCGTGACACTTTGGGCAAGTGTCTTCTATTATAGCCTCGGGCCAACTAAAGCCTTGTGAGTAGATTTGGTAGATGGAAACTGAAAAAAGCCCGTCGTATATATATATATATATTTACGACGGGCGTTTTTCATATATATATACATATATATATATAACATGTAAGTATGTATATGTTTGTGTGTCTCTGTTTGTCTCGCCAACATTGCTTGACAACCGATGCTGGTGTGTTTACGTCCTCGTAACCCAGCGGTTCGGCAAAAGAGACCGATAGAACAAGCACTACGCTTATAAAGAATAAATCCTGGCCATCGTTTTGCTCGACTAAAAGCCGCAGTCAACTGACTGAAACAAATAAAAGAATAAAAGAATATATATGTATTTGTGTGTATACACTCGCAAATGTACACACATCACACTCGGACACATGTAAACATACGTAAGGAGTATGTGTGTATGTATATGTATGCATGTATATGCATATATATATATATATATGTGTGTGTGTATGGGTGTGTGTATGTGTGTGTGTGTGTTTCTGTGTGTGTGCGCCTGTGCGTACG
>NC_043000.1:117904174-117919174 GCF_006345805.1 Octopus sinensis
TATTATGAATTCAAGGCGAGGTTGTTTACTGACCTGTCCGTTTTAGCAGAAATGTAGAATTGAAAAAGATGTACCCGTTTTTTTCTTTTTTTGGCTTTCCTTCAAGCATCAATGATTTTGGGGTTAGGATGAGGTGAATATGTGTGTCTCTTTGCGTGTATGTGTGCGTGCATACACATACATGTGGTTTGAATAGATATGTCTGTGTGTCTGTAGTATTTGGTCAGATAGCGTCTGTTTGTCAAGTGTGTGTGGTTGTCATGGTGTTGTGTGCGCGTGTGTGTGCGCACGCGTGTGCGCGTGTGCGTGCGTGTGTACGCACGCATGAGTGTGGATGGCATTTGACATGGTGCTGCGTGTGTATATATGTGCCTGTATGGAGGTGAGACTGGTGTGAGTGTGCGTATCCCTGTGTGCGTGCACACACACGTATACAAGCGTCTGCGTGTGGGGGGGGGGGCTGTTGTGGAGAGGGGAGGCCGGTATGCATGGGCGACTACTGGTCCTCCATAAAACAACCTTGCCCAGACTTGTGCCTCAGAGGGTAACTCTCTAGGTGCAAACCCATGGTCACTCATGACCGAAGGGGGTTTTACCCTTTTTATATATATATATACAGAGAGAGAGGAGAGAGAGAGAGAGGAAGATAGATAGATAGATAGATAGATAGATAGATAGATAGATAGATAGATAGATAGATAGATAGATAGATAGATGGATTTATTTTGAATTTGAAAGTAAGCTGTATCTGGTACTGAAGTTGTAATTCTGGATATGTTGGAAGCGTGGAGTTACCCTTTAATTATCATTACTCATAAGTGCATTCTGACCCAAATGATAGTACCTAACAGTGTCCCGTCTATGGGTTAAATAGATTTCCTTGGAGTGGAGAAGGTTGACAAAGCCGTGGGGGAAAGCAGCTCTTCTAGGAGAAAGATACTCTGACATACAACTTGCAGTAGAAAATTCTACATGTCATCTTGCAATGCTTGTCACTGGAAGCCGAGAGATGACAAAACTGCTGTAGAAGCTTTTCTCGCTTAACTGCAATGATGTACAGATGTCTCATTATCATTTCATTTCCTAATCTGTTTTGTATTTTACAAAAATCATATGGCGATGAATGTGTGATGTCAAAAATCATATGCGCTCAAATGCAGGGATGAAATTAAAACAGAACAACCAGGCTGAATGTGAAACAGCTATCATCTGACAAGATGGGGCAATAAGAGTCATGTGTGCATAAATGTGTGTCTTTGTGTTCCTCACCCTATCATCGCTTTACAATCTCTATTGGTAAATTACCAGTTCAGTAGAATTGACTAATAGCTTAAATACTAAATTTTAAAATAGTAACAACTAGGGTCGATTTGTTCGACGAAACCCTTCATGACCCAGAAACAAGGGCTCAGTCCATAGAATGGTGTCACACCATATTTTCAAGGCCTAAGAAGTTCAACGACCAACGAAGCGTACATATATCATGATGACTGTTTTGAGATAACAAGGGCGTCATTGGTCTTGATTTTGTATTTTTGAGCGTGGCTGTGGAGAGAACAGCTCAAAGTGTTTAGAGGAGTCATTAGTAGAAAGAGACCAACCAAGAATCTGAAAAATATTCACGTTCACCGTGGCAATATGCGACCAAATACATTTTAGACAACAAATAAGAGAAGCGGCAACACAGGCTGGACTGTGGTTTCCCGTCCACCGTGCAGATTTGGTACTCTCCGACTCCCGTCTTTTTGGTCCAATGGAGGCCAATCTTCGTAGTGAACAACGATTTGTTTACAGACGAAGTGAAAGTACCTGTAGATAAGTAGGTACTACCGTGCATTCCTGATTGTTTTTCAAAGAGGATTCGAGAGTTTGGTTAAATATTCGCACAAATGTATCGCTCGAGACTATAATGAATACCTTTGAATAAAGAATTACTTTAACTATATGTACAAGGCGCAGGACTTGCTTCCAACCACATGGTTCCGAGTTCAGTCCTATTGCTTGGCACCATGGGCAAGTGTTTTCTGCTATAGCCTCGGGCCGACCAAATCCACTCACATATACGTGTATGTTTGTGTTTGTTCCCCTTTCATCGCTTGAGAATCGATGTTGGGATATTTACGTTCCCGTAACTTTGTAGTTACAGAATAAGTACTAGGCTTACAAAGAATAAGTCATGGAGTCGATTTGTTCGACTAAATGCGACGCTCCAGTATGGCCTCAGTCAAATGATTGAAACAAATAAAAGAGTAAAAGAATTGAAGTTGAGGCGCAGGACTGGCTGTGTGGTAAGTAGCTTGCTTACCAGCCACATGGTTCCGGGTTCAGTCCCGGTGCGTGGCACCTTGGACAAGTGTCTTCTGCTATAGTCTCGGGTCGACCAAAGCTTTGTGAGTGGATTTGGTAGACGGAAACTGAAAGAAGCCCGTTGTATATATGTATATATATCTGTGAGTGTATGTTTGTGTGTCTGTGTTTGTTCCCCTAGCATCTCTTGACTACCGATGGTGGCGTGTTTATGTCCCCGTAACTTAGCAGTTCGGCAAAAGAGACCGATAGAATAAGTACTAGGCTTACAAAGAATAAGTTCTGGGGTTGATTTGCTCGACTAAAGGCGGTGCTCCAGCATAGTCACAGTCAAATGACTGAAACAAGTAAAAGAGTAAAATAGTAAATCAATGTGAGTAAATGAAATAATTATGATCACATTTGTATTACTTTCAGTGTATGCATGTACACACACACATGGAAACACACACACATACACATAGAAACATACATGCAGACACATACACAGGCACCCTCATATATATATATACCCACGCACATACATCATTTCCCTCGATTTTGAAAGTATTTATAAAGAATATGATCTTCTTCATAAAATGTAGAAAAGTAGTCTATGACTACAGAGGGAAGAAAGATTGAGAGGCAGAAAGAACATAGGAGAGTTTAGAGGCAAGGAAAGAGAGAGCGGGAGAGAGAGCGGAAGAGAGGGAGAATAATGAGAAGGAACGAGATGATATTAGTTTTGTAGCTCGCAGTCACCAGTGTAAGCATCCCTTAGCCCATGTTTGTGAATGGTGAAGCAGGAAGAGCTCGGACTAAGAGTGTTTATTTTGGACGAATGATAAACATATTGCTCAAGATAGTGACTGCACTGATAAAATTTGCAAATTATTCTCAACCACAATTTTGTCCTGACGAAATCGTCTGGAATACACTGCAACAACAGATAACAGAATATAGTCACAAACGTTTTACTGTTGTTATTTTTGTTGTTGTTTGTGTTTTTTTTTTTTGTTGTTGCTGTTGTTCCAGTTCTCCAAAGAAGGTTACTTGACTATCACTAGAAATAATAGCAACTGTGAGCCGGTTTAATGTAGTGACTCAGGGAGTGTTAAGTTTAAATAGTCGTCTTGAGAATACGTTAATGATACTTCAGGAAGAAGTTTTACCATTATAATTTTATTATTACTATTTTATTATTATTTTTTTTATTAATTTTCATTCTCATTTTTTTTAAAGTTCTTTTTTTTTTCCTTTTGCGTTGTGAATTATTTGTTTTTAAGCTATCACCCGTGAGACGACAACGGTATGGTCACTCAGACTTCCTCAGTTAACTGCAAAAGTATTATATTCAAAACTAATCTTGATAAATAATAAATAGACAACCAGTACAACTATAAAGAAGAGCCAAACGAAAAATATAAAAAAGGGCAAAAAGCAGATTTTTTCACTGAATTTGAATTGAATAAACGTGTTTTTATTCGAATTAGTGCTATTAATGCTTTACTTAAGCTGATTCATAAATGTATGTCTGTTGTTTGTATTTTGTTATGTTTCCACATATACGAGTGAGTGTACATATAAATACATAAGTATATGGTGTTTGTTTGATCATATCGAGGAAGGAAGATTCAGCTTACATTGAGAGCTTCCTTTCTCACTACAGCAACTGCTGAATAAACATTATAAAGTCATATAAAGTTCCAAGAGATTCAAGTACAAAATCATTACAGTTTGTACAATTTGCTTGAAGTATTGTCTGGTATACGAGTTCTGATCAAAAGACATTAGGACTGGTGTTATAAAAAGAAGACTACAGCATGTATCAATTCGGTGTTTAATCTCTTTCAAAGAAGTCCCATTCTGAAGCCATTCACTTTATCCACTGGTGGAAGCATTCCTGGAACTCCTTCTTTGGGATAGGGAACAGCTGTCTCGTCACCTTCTCTTGGATTTCCTGGGCGTCTTGAAATCTAGTTAGGGTACTTTTCTGCGAAATCTGAGCCTTAATTTTTGGCTCATAGCCATAGTCCTATGATTTGTCACCTGTTATGACTGTCTTCAAAAAAACATTTCATTTTCCTCGACACAATCAAGGAAATCCTGCGCAGCTGGAACCCGATCTTCTTTTTGAGACGACCACACTCTACACACTTTACTTTCTAAGCACTGCTATAAACAACGGTAGTAAGAGAGAATGTTATAACTTAGTATGCACGCACGACAGAGTTTAAGGTCAATCTGTGCCGAGCGACTTTACTCTGCGTACATTAGTTTCGTTACCGTAGTAACAGTCCCGGTACGTTATGATCAGACCTCGTATATAAATGCTTTTAATTTTTTCATGAAGCTAAAACAATGCATGTTGTAAGAAATGAGTCGATGTTTATTACTTTTACTCTGTATTTCAATATTTCGCAGTTTGAACCTCTTCTCCAGGAAATTTTTGGAGTAATGGTGCTGTGCACTGACTTCTCTGCTCTATCTAAATATGGCCTTAGCTCGTTCCTCCGATAATTTGAATATTTCCAACATGATAGCAAATTCAGCCTGACTTAAATGTGACGAGAGTAGAGTAGTATAGTTTGCACGTAATATTATCTACTCACAACTCCATTTCCCCCTAGATTTCCTAAAGGAAGGCCTTAACCCTGAAATATTGAAATACAAGTCAGAAGTAAAAATAATTGGCTTGTATTATTTCTTATAAATTAGAACGTTTTGGCATTATAAAACAATTATAAACAGTTATAGTTTGTCTAATATTCTATACGCCGGTATTTCTTGTAATTTATCTTATTTGCTTTTCCAATAATTTTCATATTTTTGCCCTAAAATCAGTGTAGAAGTTACCATACAATTTCTACGTTTCCATTGTATTCTACAACAATAAAAGGTTGCCATCGAGTTGTAGATAACAAGTTACAGAATGTGAAAAATATCTACGGTATTTTAATGGCGGAATATAGTTGCTTGTATTCTTGTAGTTTTATTCAAGACTTTAAGTGAAGTAAACGCAGCACTGCAAATTAACAAAACACGTTTAAATAATGCAGTTATCTTGTTACTTACAATATGACAAAGCTGTTAACTTGTCTGGGACAACGAGAGATGCATTCTTTTATTTTGGACCTTGAGATACATGCTATGAGTTAAAATGGAGGAAAACATATTGAAATATAATGTATAAATGAAATGTTATACTGTTTTTTTTCTTTTTATCATAGTAAGGCTGAGCCGTGGTACATATTTAAAGTTTGTTTGTCTGGAACAGTGCGAGTTCAGTTCTTTTACATTAAATACTGAGAAACAAGTTACTCTTTTACTACTTAACTTGTTTCAGTCATTTGACTGCGGTCATGCTGGAGCACCGCCTTTAGTCGAGCAAATCGACCCCGGGACTTATTATTTGTAAGCCCAGTACTTATTCTATCGGTCTCTTTTGCCGAACCGCTAAGTTACGGGGAATAAATACACCAGTATAGGTTGTCAAGCAATGCTAGGGGGACAAACACAGACACACACACACACACACACACATATATATATATACATATATACGACGGGCTTCTTTGAGTTTCCGTCTACCAAATCCACTCACAAGGCTTTGGACGGCCCGAGGCTATAGTGGAAGACACTTGCCCAAGATGCTCCAGTGGGACTGAACCCGGAGCCATGTGGTTGGTAAGCAAGCTACTTACCACACAGCCATTCCTGGAGGGAAAGATATTGAAATGTAATATGTAAACGAAATGTTGTAGAATTTTGGGATCGTCCTTAAGATTTTGATTGGTCATTTCTAGTCTTCAGATCAACCCGAACAGAACTGACTAAGATGTGACAAGGACAAGAACGAGAACAACAATATGTATTTCTTACGTTTATTTGCTCCTCAACATTAAAGCTGGGTTAATGAAAAACAAACAAACAAAACCAAAAATGCAACATGTGACTACTTGTTTATCCTGCAGCTGTGTCTTCGAGAAGTTGAGACAATGTCGCCTTTAATAATTTTAGTATGGATGTCGATTAACTTTACCAAAAGAACTTTTAGATTAAGTGCAAGCTATTTAGCAAACACTAGCGAATTTGCAATCCGAGCTAAATTTACATATCATTATCTAAATACTGTTTATTCATTTTGTTTTTTTGTTTGGCCACCATCACAGTGACTTTTTTTTTCATATTTAGATATACTTAAATACATGTATACATGCGTGTGTGTATAGTTATAAAAACAGGCATATACAGACACACATATACATTTATGTGTTGGGTATGAGTAAGTAAGTGGGTGGTGTAGTCGTACTCCATTAAAAACTCCAAAATACTGATTTGATACAATGCATTCTATTACTGATATTCTATAGGAAAAAGAAACGCAAAATAAAAGAACAATAATAACCACTTTTATAAGCACAACAAACAACTAATAATAGTTCTTATCAACGCGAGTATGAAAATGTGTCCACAGCTAAGCTTTTCTTGTCTTTCTTTTTTTTTTCTCTTTCCTGCGCAATAGAAGATATAAAAGAGGAAGATGAAAAGATAGGAAAAGAATGAATGAGAGACTTGAAGTAGAGTGAAAGAGCGAGTGACAGAGAGGGAGAGAGAGTTAGTAGAAGGAGAATCAGTTACATTTACTATTTAAATGTTAGAAGAAGAAAAAAAAACGTTACCCGTTCCTCTCACACCCACACAGCCTTCATCAAACTTAAAAACTATAGCTGATGTCATGTGAGCTGCGAAATTGGCTTTTTGAACTAAAGCGGTAATAAGAACTAGTTGATATTTCCTCCCTTGACAAATGATCGCTTTGTGACGGAGAAGTTGCTGTCAACAGTCACCACTAGATGGCACGTCGGAGGAACATAGCATAAACACTGTTTCTTTGTGTTCGTTTCTTCACATCGTTATTACTACTGAAAACAAAACAAAAATATATATTTACTTTTATTACATCTACATAAATGCATATATATATATATATATATATATATATATATATATATATATATATATATATATATATATATATATATATATATATATTCCTTTTATGGTGGTCTAACATGGAGGTATGCCGACCGGCCAACAAAAGAGAGTTTTTACTTGTTTGTTTTCAAGCGAAATTAAAAGATCTAAATAAACTTACTATAATGACTTTTTCAGTCATTTATCACCAGTAGAGTAGTTTCTAGTGTATTTTTGTTTTTAGCTTTTCTTTTGGCCAAGGTGGTTCAGTGACTCAGGACCGGATATCAGCCTGATCGGAACAAGCGAAAAAAGTGAGTTTTAGTTTAACAATGGCCCAGAGTTCAAGTCCACTGTCATGCCAACCAACAGTTGATGCATCGTGCTAGTGTATACTTTTACCAGATTTTGCTTTCAATATGTAATACATCCAGTTGGATTATGAGAATCATACGCCATATAAGAGATTAATTTTAATCTTCAAATTAAATTTAACATGAAATGAAGCATTTTATTTGACAATTTTTGTTTAAAGACGATGCTGAAGGCGTGTAAAGAGAACGATGACGACAAACCAGCAACAGCTACTACTACTACTACTACTACTACTACAACAACTACTACTACTACTATTACTACTGCTACTGCTACTACTACTACTACTACTACTACTACTATTGCTACTGCTGCTACTACTACTACTACTACTACTACTACTACACTACTACTACTACTACTACTACTACTACTACTACTACTACTACTACTACTGTACCAGCGGTTGAATTGGTCCAAATATGAGGGCGATACATTAATTAATTAAAATTACATAGTTTAGAATTTTATTTTTCTGAATTCAGACACACACATAGACTCACACACGGACATACGTATACAAATACACACACACACACAATACATACATACATAAATACACATACACACACACAAACACTCACAATGCACACACACGTAATACCTACACAACTACATACACACACATCATAAACATACATAAATATACCTATACACATACACTCTCAGAATACATACGCACATTGATACACACACTCACACACATTCACATACACACACGTACATATTTATATTTCACTGTATCGTCCAGATTACCAGACTTTGTTCTACATCGCTGGCCACAATGTGCTTCCTTCCGTTGTCGTAACGGTACCGGTGTAGTAAGTGATCTACATGCCACTGTAATCTACAGCAACTTAAATCTAGACTAGCTTGTGGTCTACATTCAAAATTTTGTTATAAAATTGCAATTATAGAGAAATTCTATTGCAGCGTTTTCATCTCGAATAACCCGTGTGTAAAATTCTTTTGCTCTCATCACGATTTCTTCCAATGGGCTCAGGACTTAGTGTTTTAAATCATAAAAGTATTTTTGGTTTATTTACCAAACCGACCGGAAGTCGAGTAAAGAGACGAATTTTAAATGTAGATCAAAAGGTCGGTGTAGATCACAAACTATACCACATAGGTTCTCAAAGTGGTGCTATCGCCTCCGGTGGGCGGTCAGACGTCCAGGTGGGCGCTGGTGCCTAAGAGGGCGGTAGAGAAAACGGAGGCGTTGGGAGGAAGGCAGTGGAATGGGGGACGCTATGAATTTATTATAATATTATTATAGTATCGTATACAAATTATATATTAAAAAAATAAATGCGCCCTTTTTAAAGCCTAGTCAGGCTCACAGGCCTGGTTTCCCGGTTTCTATGGCGTATGTGTTCCCCAGCTGGACGGGACGCTAGTCCATCGCAGCGTTACTCACTTTTGCCAGCTGAGTGGACTGGAGCAACGTGAAATGAAGTGTTTTGCTCAAGAACACAACACGTCACCCGGTCTAGGAATCGAAACCACAATCTTACGATCATGCTGCTGACACCCTAACAACTAAGCCACGCGCCTCCACATACAAATTACATAATATATCAAATATTAAATGATTCATTGTATATATAAATTAGTAAATTATAAAATGCTTATTTATACATAAAAATAGGGGTGATGCCCCAAAAGTTTGAGAACCTCTGCTATACCATTTGAACTAATGTAGATCACAAGCTTTACCAGAAACAGGTATGTAGATCATATACAACACCGGCCCTGTCGTAACTTTCTAATGATGCCATCACACTGGCTAGGTTACCGGTCAACTTCTTCGTCTTGAACCGGACAGCAGTCGTTTGACTGTTGAGTGAACTGAATGTTTTCTCCAAGATCACAACGCACCACCGGTATGGGAATCGAAACTGCGTTCTTGAGATTGTGAGTGCAACACCCTAAGCACTAGACCACCCACCATCACACTCAAACAAGGACATCTGCCGCTACCCAAGCCACTTCTATATCCGGGTTCTACCCTCACCTTGGAAGTCTTTCTTCCAAGTATGTGGGCAGAAGCACTACTTCCTCTGTTTTCACCGCTACATTCGCCAACCTCCTCGCCTCCTCTGCTGTCCTAAACTGGACGACTATTCTCCCATATCTTCTTCTTTTGGTTATGTACGTTAACTCCTTTGTTCATTCCCTCAGCGCCTTTTCCACTTCTGCCTCCACCTGTTCTGCCTTTTTCTTTTACCTTTTAACGAGTATACCTTATAGGTGAACGTTTTCTTCTCCATCCTCTCCATAATTCCTTTGAGGAGCGACAGCTTCACGTGGCCGCCCACCTTCTGAGATATCTTCTCGTACTCCTCCAGACCAGCCAAGTTCAGCTCCCTTCGCTTCACCTCCATGGCCTCAGTAAAACTCATTGTTTTCAACACTCCGTCCATCTTTATGACCACCCTTACTAGCTCCTCCTTCTCCTCTTCCTCCTCCTCAGACAACTCAGACCCGTTATGGTCTGAGTACATCTTCTAAGCAACACAAAAAACTACGTCCGACTCTTACAAAATCCAGACAGCAAATAACCCAACGCATGCGCGGAAGCGGGGAAGCAAGCTTCTTACCACACCTTACCACACAGCCATATATTTATTTATATATATATGTATATATATATATTTATTTATATATATATGTATATATATATATATATATATATATATTAATATATATATAATATATATATATATATATATATATATATATGTATATGTATATGTATATGTATGTAAGGAATTTTATAGTTATAGCCGGTCAAAGAGTGACCATTTCTTTCGCACCTATAAAGTAATTTGAGGTACAGGCAACTTGTCAGAATCAAATGCTCTGATGCACTAAAGTACATTTCTTTTTCTGGCATAAACTACTGACCACACACACACACATACTTACGCCTACACTCACACACATACTTATATATATGTACATATACATATATGCTTGCAGACATACGCGCGCGCACACACAAACATACGCATATAAACAAATATATATATATGCCAATCATATTGCAAATTAATTAATTTTTTTGCTTTCAGTGACATTTGAACTGAGAACATAGAAGGATCAAATTAATCCCCCCCTGATCCGCCCCTATCTCTTTTAGATTTTGAAATATTAACATACATTTTTTTCCAGACACTTGGTGTTGAATTTTATGTTATAGTACATCACGGTGACATAAGTTTTAATGATTTATATAAATTTTTTTCTCATTATATCAGCATATAATTTGATGCTGTTTATGTTTTGCTTAAGATTCGTTTTTTTTTAATCGTAAAATATTTCAAAACACACTCTTTGTCGGATATTACATCAGAGCTACTGTTTATATTTTGATTATACTATATGCTATAGCTATATATGTTATTGCTAAAAGTACAATAGAAATATATAATAATAAATTATGTTAATAAAAACAGTAAGAAACGCGCCGGGCGAAGTGCTTTGCGGTATTTCGCCCGTCGCTACGTTCTGAGTTCAAATTCCGCCGTGGTCGACTTTGCCTTTCATCCTTTCGGGGTCGATTAAATAAATACCAGTTACGCACTGGGGTCCATATAATCGACTTAATCCGTTTGTCTGTCCTTGTCTGTCCTTGTTTGTCCTCTCTGTGTTTAGCCCCTTGTGGATAGTAAAAGAAATAGGCTGAGTGCTGGTGGAATCGTTAACACGCCTGGTAAAATACTTGCGGCACCTCGTTTGCGTTTACATTCTGAGTTCAAATTCTGCAAAGGTCGGCTTTGCATTTCATCCTTTCGGGGTCGGAAAAAAAGTAAAAATTGTTGGCCTAGTACCAAAATTTGAAACCTATCAACATGACTTTAATGCATTTATGTAGCTGAAAACTTAAAGGCTGTGGTTTTCTTCCGGGGGTAAAACCTCTTTCGTGTTAAAAAAGTACAATATACTTCAGAACTATGTGTGAAACAAAATCGCCCACGATGTGACCGCCAGAGCAACAGAAACGTATTCGTGTTCGTTGCAGTTTCGATGTAGCGATTTCAGGTTACCCACCCCCATTTAGCTTAGCTCCCGGTAGCTTAAAATCAATTTCATCTTATCCCCTATGACTTCAGATTACCTCCTCAAATCCTCTCCCAAGTATTTGCTACTCTGGTGGCAAACAAAATTTTTTTTTTTTTTAAATGATGGTCATCGTTGTTAAAAAAACATTTCCCCTCTAATTTGAAATTATAATAAGTAGAAGGAACTTTGCTTCTTTCTCGAATCATATAGACTCACAAGGGCCAGGTTCCCGGTTTTCATGGCGTATATATTACCCACCTGGACGGGACGGATGTAACAAGTAGGTGAAAGACGATAACTCCTGAACATTGTAAATAAAGAAAACCTCGTCTATTATGGCCATTTTTGAAGAAGCAGAGTTTTGGAAAACATTATCATGGAAGGAAGAGTAGACAGCAGTAGACCAGGAGGCAGTCAAAGAACGCAATGGATGGACAAAATCAAGAGCTGGTTATACAAGTGTGGCAAGGCAGCCGGAGAACTCGTGCTTAATCGAGAAGACTTTGGAGGTGGTGCCATCAATGCGCTGCAGGAATACGATACATGACGACGACGAATGCGTCTTATACGACATCGATACACAGTATACAGAATCACATTAGTAGTACTTGCGTTAATGGTACGCATTGATTGAGGTTCATATCGTGCTGTTCCAGTGGAAATAGTTTAAGAAACTGATGAAGAAGACAAGGAAACAAATAATAACAACTGCATTGAAACGGCTAACGTTGATATAAGAAGATAAAAGATAAAGAAATAGATTATACGAATCAAACGTAAATGGTGACAGCGTTTTATGGGATGTATCAGACATCATTTTGTAGGCGGGATGGCCGCCATTATCGTGAAATCGCTGTGGTAGGTTAGGGTGGTGTAGATGATAGACAGCTCCGTAAAAGAACCTGGCTGTAAATTCATTAACAGCCAAACTTTAACGACAGACGACATTCGTAAGGGCCCTCACATCAGTTCCTCCATACTTTCTTCTTGCTTCCTTTCTTTTTCTTCTTTCCCCTTCTCTCCGTCTATATAATTGCATATATGCAAACACACACACACACACACACACACACACACACACACACACACACACACACACACACGCGCGCACACACTTACGTACAAATGTATACATCTATACAGTCGCACATGCAAATGCATACATATTTCTTGACATTCGTGTGTGTGCGTGTGCGTGCGTATGCATATATATATATATATATACACATATATATGCGTGTGTGTATGTGTGTATGTGTATACAGATCTATCTATATCTATCTATCCATCTATCTATCTGTCTGTCTGTCTGTCTGTCTATCTATCTATCCATCTATCTATCCATCTATCCATTTATTATATATCTATCTATCAATCTATCTATCTATCTATTTTGTATATGTATATACCTATATATTCTTTTATTCTTTTAATGGTTTCAGTCGCCGGACTGCGGCTATGCTGGCGCACCACCTTAATTTTTTTTTTTATTTTGTTGTCCCTTTATGATTGAAAGTTGGTCGACGATTAAGTTTGTAGTTTTGCTGGTCTCCCCTGTATGTATCCTTGAATGGTTGATTGAATACTTGAGGGCCTCTGAATATTAGAAGGGTACAGTAAAATGTTTTTTGCTCGTGTGTTTGAAGATAGCATATTTGTAAGTTGACAGTACCTACCAGTTCGAGCATTAAAATTCGCTTTAATGCCAATGTTTGGAACATGCCCCTCCAGGATCATCCATACATATATAATAGTATATCTTCTTTTCGGCGTTCAAGAGAGTAGAGACGCAGAGCTTTCAGGTTTCCCCAGTAATCAAAGCCATTAACAGAAATCATTTTACTGGTTAATGTTCTTTATAAGCCTTCAATTTCTTCTATGAGACCGGGTGAATTTGGAGACTAAAGTTGTAAGCAGTAATCTAATCTGCTCTGAACTAAACTTTTCCATAGAGTTAGAGAACCATAACAACCGGTTATCTTGCTGTGACGGTTCGTAGGATCCATCCTATGGGATGTCTGCATTTAGAGGTTAATTTCGTGATGGGGTTGATGAAAGATGCATCATTTGACGTATGTTGTTAGTTCTCTGAATCATTGTATTATCTGGCGCCAAATATTGGGATTTGTGTCTATTCCTTCGATAGTGAAGGGCCTGAAATTTTGATGTATAAAATTTCGCCGTGAACTTTATATTCCATGTTTCATTATTGTAGTAACAGTTTATTTTAGCTAAATACTTCCCTCCTTCTTTGTTGCTCCTTTGCTCTTCCTTACATACATACATACATACATACATACATACATACTACTACTACATACATACATACATACATACATACATACATACATACATACATATACATACATACATACATAAATACATGCATGCATACATGCAATATATATATATATATATATATATATTGTATATATATAATTATATATATATCTATATATATATATATATATATATATATATATATATATATATATATTATATATATATATCTGTGTGTATATATATATATATGAATATATATATATATATATATTATATATATATATATATATATATATTTAATTATATATATCTGTGTGTGTATGAATATATCTCTGTGTGTGTGCGTGTTTGTGTGTGTGTGCGAGCGCGTACGTGTGACTTTTATTCTCTTGCTTTGTCGAAGCTATTAAACCTTACTGTTTTTCGCCCCTTCAGCTTTCGTATAATACTTTCCTGTTATTTTATTCCCCGTCTTACTCTCTTAACGATATGTTAACGGCACTTCATTAAAAATGATTTGTAAGGTAGAGTGTTTATCTACATGGGCGGGGTCAGTCCTTGCACTCCCCACTTCGCCCAAACCATCACTACCGTTTCACACTTTCTTTTCAGTAACGTGATTACAGCAATGGGCGTATCTGTAATATTATCGTTCTGTTTGCAGTCCTGATACTTAGTTAAACGACTGTCATTTATGAGGAGTTAGACAAGAAAAGTGTGTGGATTATAAATTGCACCTGTTTATATGATATATATATATATATATATATATATGATATATATATATATATATTATATATATAAAGGAGCACTCCGTCGCTTACGACGGCGTGGGTTCCAGCTGATACGATCAACGGAACAGCTTGCTCGTGAAATTAATATACAAGTCGCTGAGCACTCAACAGACACGTGTACCCTTAACGTAGTTCTCAGGGAGTTTCAGCGTGACACAGTATGTGACAAGGCTGGCCCTTTGAAATGCTTGAAAGCCTCCACATTATCAAAAGCAGAGCT
>NC_043000.1:117924174-117956674 GCF_006345805.1 Octopus sinensis
GGACAGGCAAAAGGATTAAGTCGATTACATCGACCCCAGTACGTAACTGGTACTTAATTTATCGACCCCGAAAGATGAAAGGTAAGGTCGACTTCGGCAGAATTTGAACTCAGAACGTAGTGGCAGACGAAATACCTATTTCTTTACTACCCACAAGGGGCTAAACACAGAGAGGACAAACAAGGACAGACAAACGGATTAAGTCGATTACATTATCGATCCCAGTGCGTAACTGGTACTTATTTAATCGACTCCGAAAGGATGAAAGGCAATTTCGACCTCGGCGGAATTTGAACTCAGAACTTAACGGCAGACGTAATACGGTTACGCATTTCGCCCGGCGTGCTAACGTTTCTGCCAGCTCACCGCCTTTTGATATTTAAACTGATAGCTGAAAGCAGTGTATTTCCCTTACCCGGGCAGTGTTCGAATATTATGATGAAAACACGAATAGAAATAGATACTTTAGATATTGATTTCGAATTTTGGCACAAGGCCAGCAATTTCGGATGACGGGATAAGTCGATTACATTGATTCCTGTGCTCAACTGGTACTTATTTTATCGACTCCCGAAAGGATGAAAGGCAAAGTCGAACTCGGCGTGTCAGCTCTCTGCTTTAATAATAATAATAATCTTTTCTACTCAAGGCACAAAGCCCGAAATTTGGGTGGGGAGGGAGAGGATAGTCGATTAGATCTACATCTGTGCGCAACTGGTACTTAATTTATCGACCCCGAAATGAAGTCGACCTCGTCGGAATTTCAACTCAGAACGTAGCGACGGGTGAAATACTGCTAAGCATTTCGTTCAGCGTACTAACGATTCTGCCAGCTCGTGCCTTTAATAATAATAATAATAATAATAATATTAATAATAATAATAATAATCTTTTCTACTCAAGGCACAAAGCCCGAAATTTGGGTGGGGAGGGAGAGGATAGTCGATTAGATCTACATCTGTGCGCAACTGGTACTTAATTTATCGACCCCGAAATGAAGTCGACCTCGTCGGAATTTCAACTCAGAACGTAGCGACGGGTGAAATACTGCTAAGCATTTCGTTCAGCGTACTAACGATTCTGCCAGCTCGTGCCTTTAATAATAATAATAATAATAATAATATTAATAATAATAATAATGATAATAATAATGATAATAATAATAATGATAATAATAATAATAATAATAATAATAATAATAATGATAAACAAATATAAAGATCTTGAATTAGAAATCAGCAAAATGTGGAACCTGAAAACTAAAACAATACCTGTTGTCATAAGTGCCCTGGGAATGATAGCGAAAGGGGCTGATTGCTACCTAACTCAGATACCAGGAAACCCAAAAATGGCAGAAATTCAAAATATAGTGCTCATGGGAACTGCTCATATCCTACGCAAAATACTTTCTATGTAATCTCAGGGTTTAAAACAAACATAATTTTCGTTTCTTTTTTTTTTTTTTTGGACATTCACTAGTACAACACCAAAAAACCCCAAATATATGGCACACTAGGCATAACAACAACATGAACTTCCAACCTGTTGTCTCTTGAGGTCCCTGGGTGAGACTTGGAGCCAACTTGTATAAATATAAAGCAAAAGTCAAACATAGAATAATAATAATAATAATAATGATAATAATAATAATAATAATAATAATCTTTTCTACTCAAGGCACAAAGCCCGAAATTTGGGTGGGGAGGGAGAGGATAGTCGATTAGATCTACACCTGTGCGCAACTGGTACTTAATTTATTAACTCCGAAAGGATGAAAAGGGTACTTGTATCGCAGAGTGCACACACGTGCAGACGCGCGTCCGCGCTAGCCAGACGTAGGCAGTCGATCCTACAAGCTGACTGGCGTATGCACGATATATACTTGTATCGATATATACGTGTATACGATATATACGTGTATACAATATATACTTGTGTGCAAACCGGGACCACTCTACGATACAAGTACCGATGAAAGGCAACGTCGGCCTCGGCGGAATTCAATCTCAGAACGTAGAGACAGACGAAATGCCGCTAAGTATATCGTCCGGCGTGCTTGCCGCCTTAATGGTGTCAAGTTTTGCGACAAGGGCAGCAATCGACTGGCCACCTCCCCCGAAATTTCGGGTCTTGTGCCTAGAATAGAAAAGAATTTACCACCTATTTTAGGGAGATATGAAGACTGTATATAAGACAATTATATATTAATAAAGATATATTCTCGACATTCATAACTAGAATACCAACATATCATAACATATCCTTAAATATATATACGGAGTAATTACTCCTTTTTTTTCTTTTGCAATATAAATACATTAGTGTTGAAGTAGGCCCCGTAGAATACATTATTTCGAGGGAGAAAGAAAGATAGAAAGTGAGAGAGATAAAATACAAACAAAAATATGAATATGTTTGTTATTTTAATGGCACCTTTACAGCATGTGTTTTATACAAATAGAGCAGTGCGTAATCCTGCTTTACGATAATCCTCCCTTTAAATATTGATAATAATTTTTTTTTAAGTATAAATTATTCTATGCGAAATTGCAGCTTCTTCTCTTTGGTCTAAAAAATTTTCGCATATTTATCAATAGTATTCATTACTTACTATTATACCCAATTAAATATCAGGTTATGTTTGGCAAAGTCTTGGGTTTAAACTCGATTTTTTCCGGTATATGGTCAACCCCATGAACAATAAAAAAGACAGTCGTTTATCTGTGGAATTGAACTGACATCCTTCATGCACCGTAAATATTCACGTAATGTCTGCCCTATTAACTCCAACTTCAACAATTTATCGTGGAAATAAAGCTAAAGATATTCTTTTAAGAATAACAAAACAGCGCAAAATAGCGTGTAAATTTAATGGCCGTTAAATATTTTACGCTAATTTCTCTCGTTTCGAAATCGTCTCAGATATATGTTACACGAACATCACCTGTTCAAATTCCTCGGATGATTAACCGCTCCTTACACATTTAATTTCCTTGGCGACATTTTGTGAACTGCACGGCTCAGAATACTATAACAACTGTCTCCTCATCTTCCTTTATAATAATTGTTAGGCAAGCAAACTCCATTAAGTATTTCGACTTATGCTAGCTGTAAACTAATATATGTCATTATGTGTCTACGTGAGTTATAAGTGTAAACGTATGAGTGATTGTGTAATTTGTAAACTAAATACATGAAGATACACAGAATAAGAATTATCTCAAATACAATCGCGCACGCGGTGCACACATGTAGGTATCTATAGACATTCCCACACACACATATACACACACACATATACATACATACATGCATGCATACATACATACATACATACATACATACATACATACTGTATGGTAAGTAGCTTGTTTACCAACCACATGGTTCCGGGTTCAGTCCCACTGCGTGGCACCTTGGGCAAATGTCTTCTGCTATAGCCTCGGGTCGACCAAAGCCTTGTGAGTGGATTTGGAAGACAGAAACTGAAAGAAGCCCGTCGTATATATGTATATGTATATATATATATATATATATATATATAATATATATATATATATATATATATATATATATGCGTGTGTGTGTTTGTGTGTCTGTGTTTGTCCCCTAGCATTGCTTGACAACCGATGCTGGTGTGTTTATGTCCCCGTTACTTAGCGGTTCGGCAAAAGAGACCCATAGAATAAGTACTGGGATTACAAAAGAATAAGTCCCGGGGTCGAGTTGCTCGATTAAAGGCGGTGCTCCAGCATGGTCGCAGACAAATGACTGAAACAAGTAAAAGAGTAAAAGAGTAAAAGAGTAAAAAGTATATTGATTCGTTGTTTTAAGTGGATCTCTTAATGAGTCCAGGACATTTCAAGTGATTTTCAGTTGTTGTGTGTGATACATTTAACCTTTCTGCAATCTATTGCACAGTTATATGACAATAAGATTCAATTATGGCTTTGATTCGGTCACCATCAACTTCAGTAGGTCAACCAGAACGTTGGTCATCTTTAGGTGAAAAATCTTCAGAACGGAATGTTTTAAACCATTTCTGACAAGTGCGTTCTGTTAAGCAATCAACACCATAAACTTCACATATCTTTTTGTGAGCCTCAGCAGCTTTCTTGCCTTTACGGAAATAAAAGAGCAAAATAAAGTGAAAATGTTCGTATTTGCACTCCATGTTAAAATTGAAACTGAACTAACAGCTGTAAACAAAATTACGCGCAATTTGCTTCTAAAGTAAGCTAAAAGTAACGGCTATCAAATGCCAAAAGGAAAAAAATCCTAACATTGACAGTACGGATGAAGCTATACTACATTAACAAATATATATCTGTGTGTGCATATGTCAATGTATTCTGTGCGTGTGTATGTTGTTTGTATTTATATGTTTGTATGTGTAAAATTTGTATGTTGTCTGGATTTTCACAACAACAAATATAAGAAATAGTAAATTACCTAAGCTAATTAATTTAGGGCAATCAAATATAGATTTTCTTTTTAGATTCAGAAAGAATATATTATAAACTTTTCTTATTTGTTAAATGTTTTGTCTTTAGATGAATCTTAAACAGTATTTTATTTTGACTGACAAATAAAAGACAAAAAAACTCGCAAACTTTAAAACAAAATATATAACAAAAGTAAAATTACTTTGAATGTCACTAATAACAGTATGGAGTTAATATAATATTATTCCTAATATCTCCAGATTTCTGTTAGCTCATCCAGTTAGAGATTTAGTCAGAGATTAATCATTAACCGCTATATAGTTCTACTGGAAAATAGCCAGCTCAGCTCTGGAGTAAAAGTTTTATCAGGACACACTATTTTCCCTCACATGTCGTTACGTATACATTTCTTCACAGCATTTTTATGACTCGATCTAAAGTAATCAGATCACTTTTATGCATATAACAGCCCCGAACGTCGTTAATCCTTATAGCAGCTCATAATTCTGGCGTCTTGTCTAAAGTTTCATAAATAACTATTTAGCACAGTACGGATAAAGCTAAACTACACACAACAAAGGAATTTCGTAATCGGTTTACGATTCGAGCGGGATAAGCAATTGGAGACAAAACTATGAATTAAATTTTCGTCCATTATTTTTCTCTTAGGCAGTTAGTTTTATTATTTTCTCTGGGTTATATCTTCAATGAAGAAAGATTTATTGAGATCTTTTTTTCGTTGACAAGACGCCAAATAAATGATCAGCTTTGCTGAAAATCAGAATCATGCGCTAATTTATTTATATTTTATTTTTTTAAACATATGAAAAAAAAATGCTTCAGTAATTTTCTGAAAACCTGTTGCCAATCAATTTGTTAATTTCTATTTAGTTATTAGTTTTATGGAGTGTGTTGGTGTACTATCAACAAATATATGTAGTAACGTCTCCCCGTAAGCCAAACAAATTTTATTGTATTCTCCCAATAGTTACCTGTAATTTGTTTGATGAAATTACAATAAAATAATAAACATGACGATTTCTCTTCTTGTTCGTGAGTCACATGATATGCTGCCAATGCTTTCCATTTGATCACCTGATAATAAATATGTCGTCTGCTAATGATTATTAGGCAACGAAACAAGATTTATTGTCTGCGACCCAGACAAGTGGTGCTGTATTAAACTAAATCAAGTACGCTGATTCCGAATTTGAACTCAGAATTGCTGTAGCAATTGAGTTATGCGCATAATTATATATTAATACTATATTAGAATCAGGAGTAGTTAAGTTCAAGATAAATAATTATTATTATAGTATATTAGTACTGTATATAGTAAATTTATATCCAAAGCAAATAGTATTATAATATAATGCTACATAGCATATTTATGTTAAGAGAATACTCACTTTATTTTTGATATGCTCAGCTCAGAAATGTTTGAGACACTTGCCCTTGCGCTTATGCGTCGTGCTGTTCTCCCGTTGTAGAAACCAGCAGTAGTCACCCATCATGTGTGAATTGAACAGGCCTTGATACCTCGTTTCCATCTCAGATATGTCCGGGTGGAACCTCTTACCATGCTGAATACTAAGGGCATCAAGATACGTTGGAAAAAAATTGAGATGAGAAAGCAAGAAGTGCATTTTAAGGGACATTCGGCATCCCATTCTTTCATATCCTGTTAGCATGTAGTTTATTAAATCAGCATAGTTTTTAGCTCTGTGATTTCCAAGAAAGTTCTGCACAACTAACACGAATGAATTCCATGCCGTCAGCACAACTGGATTTAGTTTACCTCTGAATTTGCTATCAGATATAAATTCATGGATCTTGGATCCAATGAAAATGCGTGCCTTCAGTTTTGCGTCACTTTTCTCTGCACCAAAATTTTACTTTTAGGTACTGGAAGCCACAACCATCGTGTATAATTGATTTTACGAAGTTTTTCGTAAGGCCAAGTGTAGGAGTGAAAGGAAGATATTTTACCTGGTTACCAGTGGCATATGATGCACATTGTACCGACCGACTATGCGCTCATCTCTTTTAGGCCAGTTTCTTAAAGTATAATGATTGCTGTCGTCGTGGCTGTTCCAAACACACAAGAAGCACTTATTTTGGGTATATCCCAGCTGCAGTCCTAAGAGAAGGGAAATCACCTTTATATCACCACAAACATTCTACTTATGAACTGAGTAATTAACTCCTTTCAGAAAGAGTTCCGTCAATTCATAAGTTTCTTCCATACCGACAACATGACCCACAGGAATGGAAGGTTTTTGATTACCATTATGTGACAACACAGCTTTGAAGCTAACCTTACTCTAGTCTATAAACATTCTCCATTCGTTAGCCACATGCACGTGTCCTAGTTTTTGCATGAGTGCATTAATGTCAGTACAGAAACAAGCATAACTTTCTTGCTTGAAAAAGACAGATAAGCCTTTATAGCGAGAACAGAAAATGAAGTTTTCGTACCTTGCTGTAGGAGATTCCGTTGTTGTAGTTTGGATCCCAGAACTTCTGCCCTTTTCTTTGACAATGCTAGGTCTCTTATTAAATAGTTCAAATCGTTTTGATTAAACTAGCCTGGCTCATTTTTCTTAGAATCACCTACGTACACTTCGTCGATAGAAGAGTCAGGGAGTCAAGATTTTCAAGTGAAGCACGTGAGAGAAGAACTGGGATAGAGTTCTCGAAGTCATGTGGGACCAGTTTTAGATCCACTTGCAATCTGCATACACAATTTTTGCTATGGTTTTCTTTGAGAAGCCAGTAATATTAGTCATGCAAAAGCAACAATCAGAAGCATGATTGGTTGGGTCACGCCATACCATTGGTGCAGCAAAAGGCATTCCCTTCCGCTTTCCATTCAGCCACTGTGTAAGCCTTGAGTAACACATGGTGCAGCATTTATGAGGTGCCCACCTCTTGTCTTGGTCCCCAACTTTACATCCGAAATAATATTTATAGGCAGTTTTTAATTTGGTGACAATGTTCTTCCACTGGTCACGCGGAACATATTTTCCACAGACATAACAAAAGTTGTCTGGGGGATTCACTCAGCCTCTCCTATTCATGATCTAACATAATGAACACAGTTAAAACAATAATCGCGCAGTGCAAGAGATACCCATACCATATGTGCCGGCAGCACAAACGACACTGAGAGTTACCAAGAACAAACTGACGTATTTGGTACTGCATGCAATACGTCAGCGCCATCTATTGCTAACCTAAATGATGAACTTTCTCATCGTTTGCTTTATTACTGTTATTTCTTCAATTTCGAATTAAGACCGCTTTCATTTCAGCAAATTTTATAATACTAGCCGAAAGTATAGTTATAATCTTGCACATGCGCATAACTCAAAATCCTGACACGCTAGGACGATTCTGAATGTGGATTCGGAATCGGAACCCTCGATTTAGTCTAAAACATCTGCTCTTACCCCAATAGCAAAAGCTTTTTTGCCCAGTGTAATATTTCAATTAGCAGCAAGATGATCTGCTTTCTTTCTATTTTCCCCTCTGTCGGCGCAACGTTTCAGCGTATCTCTCTCTCCTTCTATTTCCCTCTCACTCTCTCTCTCTCTCTCTCTATATATATATATATATATATCTTTTTCCTTCTCTCTGTCTGTCTTTGTTTGGTTGTCTGCCTGTTTGCCCCCAACTCTTTCCCTTCTCCCTCTCTTTCCATCTCTCCTTTCCGCAAAATGTATTTGTTTTCATTTTGTACTTTCTTTTCCCAGGTTTCTCTTTCATTTTAGCGGTATAAGTTTAATGTAAAACAACATGTATACATATATGTCTCACTCTTTCTCTTTTTTGTCTCCCTCTTTTCTATATATTTAGCGATTTCATTTTAAATTCACACACAGAGATCACATTTTTTTCTCTCTCTTCTCTCTACCACGATGTTTCTTTTGCAATGAGTTTCTTTTGGACACCTTGTCTTTCTCCAACCAACAAGACTGCTGCAGTTAATGTTCAGTATGAATATATGTAGAATTGTGTCTGCTGTGAAAAAAAATTCCGTTTGTACACAGTACAACCATGAAACACTGTTAGGGATCAACATTTAGGTGGGTAATTTTTTTTTTCTGGCGGTGTCTAGAAAATGAAACACAGTAACGGTGACTCGAGAATGTATGTCGGTTGGCCAAAGTGGAATTGGTTTGTGCTTAACGTATTCAGTGTATTTGGAATAAATGTAGTGGCGATTGAAGAAACAGAAGAAGAAACTGCACGCGTGGTTGAAGTGTGTTGGGTGATTTCTGTTTAAAAGTGGAATAGTCTTACTTTTCATAAGATCTAAGTTATTTTCATGTCTAACAGCCGCGCAGTTTCAAAAATGCGAGCTCTCTTCAGGTGTCAATTTTAATTGAGCATTGTAGAGGATAAGATTATGGTTGGTGTATATTTTATCTTAGAAAATGGTAATATTTGTTGTTCACATCACAAGAATTTAGAAATTTCGATAGACATGAAATAAATTGTTTTTATCTCTGGAACTCGAAGAAGATAAAACTATAAATAAAAGCGTGTAAATATTTCCCTTGGCTGGAAAAAAATCGAAGGTTGTCGGTGGAACTCGAACTTACATCTTCTGTAATCATGTTTTAGCAACTGCACATGCGTGTCATCGACATACGAGATTATGAGCCCGTTAATCATTCATGTGTAAAACGGATGAGATACACGACTGTTTCCTAGATGGTAATCTTAGTGTTGTTGAAATAGACTAGGTTGTAAGGTCCTTCTGGAAAATTAATGTCTGTAATTCCTTGTGGGGTGTGGAAGGAGAGAACAGGGTCTTTCAAACTTAATTAGAAGTTGTGTCCAAATCTATTCGCTTTCACAACAATCGAAACCTGATGTAATATTTGTCAGCCACAGTTTGGAAAATGTACGTTTATTCCACTTAAGAATGCAATCTAATATCAGATTATAAACATAGATAACTGCAGTTGTTAGGATCAAAAGTTTTTGAGATGATATTTGAATAAAATGTAGATGTGAATACAAATTGTTTTGTCCTTTTGAAATTGTTTTCAAATCACTATACTTCCTCATTTTCTTTACAGCCATTTGATTGTGGTTTTACTGGAGCATTCTCATTTAAAAGCGGTGGATAACAGCTCTTGAGTATCCCAAGCGATCACCCATCTAGGAACTAACCAGATTCAACATTACTTCACGCCGATGTTTGGACGTTAACCAGTATTTTCAGATAGATATGGCGATATATATTTCTTTACTACCCACTAGGGGCTAAACAAGGACAGACAAACGGATTAAGTCAATTACATCGACCCCAGTGCATAACTGCTACTTAATTTATCGACCCCTAAAGGATGAAAGGCAAAGTCGACCTCGGCGGAATTTGAACTCAGAACGTAGAGACGGGCGAAATACTGTTAAGCATTTCGTCCAGCGTGCTAACAATTCTGCCGGCTCGCCTCGAAAGTTCATTAATCACTACTTCTGCAAGTACAGGGAGATTACCTTGCTTTAAGGGGCTCAGAATAAAATCGAAATATACAAAGTTGTTTACTGTACTTTGCGGAACATTAAAAATATTAATATCAGTATCATCGACTAATGCGGATATTTTCTCATTTATTTAATACAGGTGCCATGTATAAAATAAGTTAATAATAGTTTGCTTAAAGAGCGAGGTTATTTATAAAAGTTTCCATCAACCTTAAGATAGTAAAGTATAGGCAAAAATTAGTACTTATTTTAGTCGTATCGGTCTCTTTTGTCGAACCAGCAAATCCATACTGATCGTCAAGTGGTGGGGTTGGGAGGTAGAGACACATGGACGCACACATATATAAAGGCTTCCATAGTTTTCGTCAAAATAATTCACTTACAAGTCCGAGGGTCCAGTAGACAACGACGAACGAGCTACTACTACTAATAAGGGTTTCAAATTTTGGCACAAAAGCCAACAATTTCGGGGTAGAGGTAAGGCCCAATGTTCAACTGGTACTTGTTTTATCGGCCCCCCAAAAGATGAAAGGCAAAGTCGAGCTCGGTGGACTAATAATCATAATGATGACGATGATGATGATGATGATGATGATGATGATGATAATAATAATAATAATAATAATAACAATAATAGCTTCAAATTTTGCCGCAAGGGCAGCAATTTTGGGGGAGGGGATGAGTGTTCAATTGGTACTTATTTTATTGACCCCGAAAGGATGAAAGGTAAAGTCGACCTCGGTGTAATTTTAACTCAGAATATTGCGATGGGCGAAATACCGCTTAGCATTTCGTCCGGTGCACTAACGATTCTGCCAGCTCGCCGCCTTAATGATGATGATGATGATAATAATAATAATAATAATAATAATAATAATAATAATAATAATAATATAATGATAATAATAATAATAATAAATATATGATTTTATAATGATAAAAAAATATTCAGCATTAGATATCATCTCAAATACATATATTTAGCAAGTTTTAGTTATTTCATTCGAACTTTTACTTTTTATTTTTATTATTAATGTCGGATCATAGAAACGAACAAGCAACAGATTAAGGAAACCAGCGGCGGCCTTCCGTAAGTAGCTACTCCATATTTTCTGCTTGGCAAGAAACAACTTTTATGAACTATCAGTTTGTATGTAATACACGAAAACCTGATATGATCATTACATGCCATCTGTGTTAATTATCCTTGCTAGTAGACACCCACTGTAATCAGATAAATGGAAGCCTTTTACTTGTTTAAGTTTTTTTTTATTTTTACTGCGGTTTTTGTTTTCTTGTTTCTTTACGCCAAATTATTTGTCGCGCTCCGCCCCACATATCAACCCTGTACAACAGTACGTGTTGAACGTTTGCAAAGTATTTTCCCACATACTGGTAGTCTGATGACAAAGACGAAAAATAAATGAATAATAATAATAATAATGATAATAATAATAATAATAATAATAATATAATAATAATAATAATAATAATAATGGAATGGGATAAATAAGTAAGCTGTAATGTAATAAGATTATGTGACGGATATGACAGCGACCACGACGTCAACTCCGAATGCAACCCCGGTAATCCCTTTGACGATGCGAGAGGGAGATGAAAGAGGGAAAGGAAGAAGAAGAAGAAGAAGAAGAAGAAGAAGAAGAAGAAGAAGAAGAGATAGAAAGAAAGACGTCGAAAAAGAATAAAGGAAGAAAGGGAGGGAGGAAGGAAGGAATGAAGGAAGGAAGGCGGGAAGGTAGGAAGGGCGAAGAAAAATGGAAGAAGAAAAATAAGAGAAGGGGGAGGACGGAAGACGAAGAAGAAAAGGGAGGAAGAAAGAAAGAAGTAAGAAGGAAAGAAAAGAAAGAAAGAAAAGGAAGAAAGAAAAGGAAGGAAGAAAAAAGGAAGAAAGAAAGAAAGGAAGAAAGAAAGGAATAAAGAGCGAAAAGGAAGGAAGAAAAAAGATGATGAAAAATAGAAGAAAAAATGAAAGAAAAGGAGGGAATGAAGAAAGAAAGAAAGAAAAGGAAGAAAGATGAAAGGAAAATAAATAAATAAATAAAGAACGAAAAGGAAGGAAGAAAAAGACGATGAAAAATAGAAGAAAGAGGAGGAGGAGAAGAAAAAGAAGATGGCGATGACGACGGTGACGAAGTAGTCATCATAGATAGGATATGTTTCATTGCCATCAATGTACCCGATCCCCACCACACAAATGACTACTTCCCGTTGTATTTGCTTATCTTTCCTTTTAATTTCCTTTCAACCAGTCCTACACATCTCCGTTCCCCTATTTATTGTTTTATCACTATGACTAAAGAATAGACTCCTTGTGCTCTGTAATTATTATGATACTGACTTATATCAACCAATTACTCAAATCAGTCATTTATATCCCACTACTGGTTAAAGGTTTTCTGATTATCTCTTTCTATAATTTTCCACTTAGAGTCTCCGGTCTCCAACTTTCGTTACAGTTCCCGTTTCTCTTTTGTTATTTGCTCATATTCTCATTCATTGCATGCATCAGGTTGTTGACCAGCGGACATTGTAACGTACGTAACCCATCCTGAATTCTGCTGATATCTGTTTCTTTCACTGGAATTTAAAAACCATTTGTGACGTTTGGAATTGTAATTGTACGATGCCAGCCTATTGAATTCTGACACATATGATCAGTCGATTAAGTAAAATGTACCCTAGGAGGGATAAATAGCAAGGATTTATCCTTCCCTAGCAGGGTTTGCGTTCACAGAATGAGGAGAGAAAGAGAAAATATCACAAACCATTTTGTCTGCTGTTCTAACAATTCTTATTTCACAATTGCCCATAAGGGGCTAAACACAGAGGGGACAAACAAGGACAGACAAACGGATTAAGTCGATTACATCGACACCAGTGCGTAACTGGTACTTATTTAATCTACCCCGAAAGGATGAAAGGCAAAGTCGACCTCAGCGGAATTTGAACTCAGAACGTAATGGCAGACGAAATACCTATTTCTTTACTACCCACAAGGGGCTAAACAGAGAGGGGACAAACAAGGACAGACAAACGGATTAAGTCGATCACATCGACCCCAGTGCATAACTGGTACTTAATTTATTCACCCCGAAAGGCTGAAAGCAAGTCGACCATGGCGGAATTTGAACTCGGAACGTAACGGCAGACGAAATACGGCTAAGCATTTCGCCCGGCGTGCTAACGTTTCTGCCAGCTCGCCGTCTTCGACTAATGATTCTGCTAGTTCTCTAACTAACAATGTGCACAATAACGGTTAATGAATATAAGTTGAAGTCGAAGAAATATGTCTAATAAAACTTTTACAGCAGACAGATATTACCACTAAATCGAAAGCATGCACCAAACTTTCTGTTCGACTAACAAATGTTGATTAAAACACGTAAAGGACTACAATAATTATTCAATTCGTTATGGTCTGCAAAAATCTTTGGAAGCAGATTAGTTCAATTACTGAAGCGTGTAAACCAGTAGCATACCTGTATAGGTAGGAAATTTGCATAAACATATGCTGATAAATGTGTGTGTGTGTATATATATATATATATATATATATATATACATAAAATCAAAATAAGCAACACGGATATTCAAAGGTAATGCAGTACGATCGTTTCATGCGACTTCATGCGATCGCACTGCATTACCTTTGGATATCCTTGATGCTTATTTTGATTATAATCAGCTCATTTTGAATCATATGGATAATACCATACCAAATTCTGGTGCCTTTAACTTAAGTACCATATTCAACTGAATCTAAATTTTTACTGAACTTATATATATACATTTCTTTACATGCACGCACAACTACACACCTACAACATGTGCACGCACGCACACACACACACACACACACACACACACACACACACACACACATGCCCACCTTACACCGGTTAGAAAACGAAACACAGAAACATGAACGGGAAATTTTTTTATGATAAAGAAAAAGAACACGTATAGATGTAACACCATGAATCTACACCTCGTAATGTATGCTGTTTTATCTTTCTTTCAATGATCTCCTCGTCGTAAACGGGATTGTCACTACAGGAGCGCTTTCGCTAACTGATAAGTACGATCAAGACCGACTTGCGTTACATATCAACAACATCCTGGTCACTCCATTAGGACTGTGATTCGATTAGGAAAGTTTTGTTTCACCAAGTTTGCACTGAGCATGCTACCAATCTTATCTCGTAATGAAATTCTACAGATGGTACACAGACAGTGCATGTGAAAACCTTCTTGAACTCTAATTTAGCCCCTGTGTAGTGTACAAGTTGCCATCACGTGTACAAATATTGGAAGTACAACCACCACTTTTTAGATATTCATCTTAGTCTTTTGTATCATACCATGCCAATGCAGCCGATGATAAGACCTTCCCAAGCTACCTGCATCTATTAACGCCAATACCATCTCATTAAAATTAGTGTTACTGATTTCAGTAAACAATTAAAATTAGTGTTCATGATTTCAAATAGGTGATAGAACAGGCTGCTCTCTGATGTTAACCATTGCTGTACGTCAGCGCTCTACGGTAGTACTGTATCATATCTGCATCTGACCGGTGAAACATACGTTTCATGTATACGATCAACAGGTTCAAACGCTTTAAGATAAATGAAGGAAGCAGACGACACTATCCTGAAAAGCTGGAAGAGGTGAGGGGAGGGTAAAAACAATCAGACACATTGCTTGATCAACAATATTTTTCTTTTCTTCAATTCCTTTACTTACGTTAGTCATTAGACTGCTGCTATACTGGGGCACTGCATTTAAAGATCTTAAATAACCGCATCGGTCCCATGTTTTAAAGAGACTGAAGGTTGTATATCTTCAATACCAAGAACAAGAACATAGAAATTTAGAATGTATGCATTTTTTACTTTGACTGCGGCCATGCTGGAGCACCACCTTTAGTCAAAGAAATCGACCCCAGGACTATTACTTATCCTATCGGCCTCTTTTGCTGAACCTTTAAGTTACGGCGACGTAAACACACACCAGCATCGGTTGTCAAGTGATGGTGGGGGACAAACACAGACACATACACGTACACACACACACACACACATATATATATATATATATATATATATATATACACACATATATACGACGGGCTTCTTTAGTTTCCGTCTACCGAATCTACTCAGAAGGCTTTGGTCGGCCCGAGGCTATAGTACAAGACACTTGCCCAAGGTGCCACGCAGTGGGACTGAACACGGAACCATGTGGTTGGGAAGTAAGCTTCTTACCACACAGCCACACCCGCGTCTGTGTCTTTATGTTTGTTGTATGTGGGAGCATATATGTTTAAGTATAATTGCTAGCTGTCGATGCCTATTCATCTTTGAAAACACATAGAATTTCAAGTGAAATAAACTCACTGATCTACAAAATTAGAAATATTGCATTTCTAATGTCTCAGAGAGACTTATCAGACTGATGACGAGCAATGACTCTGAAACTGGTCTCTGGATGCTGGTTTTGCTGGGTGGAGGTGCTTATCTCCCCTGTTTGAAAATATAAGGACACAGTGCGCTTGTGTCACATAGCCAACTGGAAACGTTGTTTCCTGGGGCTAGATAGCAGTAGCATTCTTCTCTTTCCTGGGACTGCCACATTAAGTTGGCAACAAATAAAATGACCGACGTTCTATGACTTCTGTCTTATAGAGAAACACCTTATGATATTTTAGCCCTAAACGAAAGAATGTACTAATTTTGACCGGTCGATATATATTTTCTTCTTAATTTCAAAGAAATTTCTGCTCGTGAGTAAATATATGACTTGTAACTTCAGCAATCATGTGAGCTCTCGAAAAATGGAAGGAATTGTATTTTATACCATTGGCAGTTATTGCTTCTCATTTCACTGATGACTATAAGTATATTTTTGATGGCTTTCTTTCGTTAAAATCGCTCAAAAGTCGAATGAACGAAACCTCAGTTCAGAAATGTAATCTTACTCTACTTTGGACATTAAAGCACACACACACACACACACACACACACACACACACACCACACACACATTAGCAAGCTTTAATGGCGGTAGTTTTCGACGACGTCGTCATCATTATCATCATCGTAGTCAATGTCTTCGTATTTACAATGAATTCCATCATCCTCGTTAATAACTTCACCGCGGCCGTAGTTGTTTATCATATTAATTTTCTGAAATCCATCACCATTACCACCACCACCACCATCTATATTACAGTCATCACCCAAATCACTAAATTTTCGTCAACAACCAGAAGGTTAAAGACCAAAGCTGCCATGATAAAAAATAAAAACAGTGGCAATATGCGGAGCAAAATAACACGTTTCCTTAATTAATCTCAAGACCGAAATAATTACTTAATGAAACACTTTTAGATTAAGTGCTATTTAAAGAACAAATTAATAATATAAAGTGATTACTGGAACCGTAAGCAATCTGATAAAGCTAACAGATGATCCATGAAAATTGATTCTTGTCCAAAAGTGTTATTATTTGCTCAGTACAGCAGTGAGGCAAGAGACGATGAACAATGAAAGCACACAGATTCCGATAATCATACAAATACGTTTGAAAACATATACTCACATATAACCACACATATACACAACATATATACATATATGCGTACACCTATATAAACACTTAGGTATACTTATATGTGTACATATACTTACATGTGTACACGTATGTACTTAGGGGTGAATGATAGGTTTTTTGGTCCACAAACAATTTTTTGCATGATTAGCAAAATACCGGATTAACGAAGAAAAAAAATGACTATAATCTGTTAATCTATGCGTTAACAAATGACACGGTGACTCTCAAGTACACAAATCACTTTTGTTAAAACGTCCTCGTATGTGTGTGTGCGTGCACATATGTGTATATGTGTGTGTGTGTATACATACATATATACATATACATATATATACATATATATACATATATATATATATATATATATATATATATATATATAATATATATATATATATATATATATATGTGTGTGTGTGTGTGGTGTGTGTGTGTGTGTGTGTGTACACGCACATATGCGTGTAAGATGGTGTGTGGCAGTTCAGCTTAAATCGTCACGTACATTTTTTTCCCCAATTTCGTTTCACAGAATTAATAAGTATAACGATATTAGGGAATTTGCTTGCTTATGAAAACTTTCTACTTTCTTCTTTCTCTCCTTGTGGTTGCTGTTATTGTTGTTATTATAGTTGTTGTATTATTGTTGTTGTCATCGTCGTCGTTGTTGTTATCTATATAATCAAAGTTTTGAGATATATATACAGGGTGTCCAAAAATTGTATACGCACATTAAAAAATTGCATACGTACATTAAAAAAAAATCAGCTGTAATTAAAACACATTTTATTTTCAAAAATTAATATAATCCACTGACAGAATTTAATATTTTTATGAACGCCCTGTTTTCAAACTGAAAACCGTTTTAGTCCAAACACTGCTGATAGCACGACGGAACGGAAACACAAACATGAAGAAACATTCTTTTCTACTCTAGGCATAAGGCCCGAAATTTTGGGGGAGGGGGCCAATCGATGAGATCCACCCAGGACGCAACTGGTACTTAATTTATCGACCCCGAAAGGATGAAAGGCAAAGTCGACCTTGGCAGAATTTGCACTCAAAAGATAAAGACAGACGAAATACCTATTTCTATACTACCCACAAGAGGCTACACACAGAGAGGACAAACAAGGACAGACAAACGGATTAAGTCGATTATATCGACCCCAGTGCGTAACTGGTCCTTAATTTATCGACCCCGAAAGGATGAAAAGCAAAGTCGACCTCGGCGGAATTTGAACTCAGAACGTAACGGCAGACGAAATACTGCTAAGTATTTCGCCCGGCGTGCTAACGTTTCTGCCAGCTCGCCGCCTTCATATAAAGAAACATTACCATCGATATTTAGGCGTATTTTCATCCAATGGCTTCCCTCAAATTGTCGAATGTTGCCGTTTCTGCACTGCAAACTTTATATTTTAAGTATCCCTATCAAAACTTCTGTGAGGTTCGGTGAACTTTACCATTCGTCTTTTCGGCGTCGATAAAATAAGTACCAGTTGAATACTGGGGTCGATCTAATCGACATACCTTCTCCCCCAAAATTTCAGGCCTTGTGCCTATAGTAATAGAAAGGATTATTGCAAATGGGATAAATCTAAAGAAAAATATAAATTTTAGTATTATCACCTGTTAAAGTGTGTAGGCATTTTTGGACATCCATCCTATATATATATATATATATGTGTGTGTGTGTGTGTGTGTGTGTGTGTTACACGCACATATGCGTGTAAGATGGTGTGTGGCAGTTCAGCTTAAATCGTCACGTACATTTTTTTCCCCAATTTTGTTTCACAGAATTAATAAGTATAACGATATTAGGGAATTTGCTTGCTTATGAAAACTTTCTACTTTCTTCTTTCTCTCCTTGTGGTTGCTGTTATTGTTGTTATTATAGTTGTTGTATTATTGTTGTTGTCATCGTCGTCGTTGTTGTTATCTATATAATCAAAGTTTTGAGATATATATACAGGGTGTCCAAAAATTGTATACGCACATTAAAAAATTGCATACGTACATAAAAAAAAATCAGCTGTAATTAAAACACATTTTATTTTCAAAAATTAATATAATCCACTGACAGAATTTAATATTTTTATGAACGCCCTGTTTTCAAACTGAAAACCGTTTTAGTCCAAACACTGCTGATAGCACGACGGAACGGAAACACAAACATGAAGAAACATTCTTTTCTACTCTAGGCATAAGGCCCGAAATTTTGGGGGAGGGGGCCAATCGATGAGATCCACCCAGGACGCAACTGGTACTTAATTTATCGACCCCGAAAGGATGAAAGGCAAAGTCGACCTTGGCAGAATTTGCACTCAAAAGATAAAGACAGACGAAATACCTATTTCTATACTACCCACAAGAGGCTACACACAGAGAGGACAAACAAGGACAGACAAACGGATTAAGTCGATTATATCGACCCCAGTGCGTAACTGGTCCTTAATTTATCGACCCCGAAAGGATGAAAAGCAAAGTCGACCTCGGCGGAATTTGAACTCAGAACGTAACGGCAGACGAAATACTGCTAAGTATTTCGCCGGCGTGCTAACGTTTCTGCAGCTCGCCGCCTTCATATAAAGAAACATTACCATCGATATTTAGGCGTATTTTCATCCAATGGCTTCCCTCAAATTGTCGAATGTTGCCGTTTCTGCACTGCAAACTTTATATTTTAAGTATCCCTATCAAAACTTCTGTGAGGTTCGGTGAACTTTACCATTCGTCTTTTCGGCGTCGATAAAATAAGTACCAGTTGAATACTGGTGTCGATCTAATCGACATACCTTCTCCCCCAAAATTTCAGGCCTTGTGCCTATAGTAATAGAAAGGATTATTGCAAATGGGATAAATCTAAAGAAAAATATAAATTTTAGTATTATCACCTGTTAAAGTGTGTAGGCATTTTTGGACATCCATCCTATATATATATATATATATGTGTGTGTGTGTGTGTGTGTGTGTGTCCGTCCGACGAACGGGAACGTGAAACTCTGAGTAACAGCTTTTGTTATATTTCTGCTACTTTAAAATAAAGCGTATATTATTCTAACTCTGGTATTCCACCTTGTTTCACATTTATGTGCTTACTCCGGTATATATATATATATAATATATATATATATATATATATATATATATATATATTATATATATATATATATATAATGTACTGATCCGTGATAGAAAATTCAACAAAAAAAGTACTCCATCTGGTGAGAGATAAATATTATTATTATTTAAAGGTGACAATATATGTATTAAAGCGCTGCTAATAGTTTCATATGTTGAGAAATCTCAAAAACACTCCTCAGGCGCAAATTACATATCCTGACAAACTAAAATATTCTTTAGTTCGTTATATATGTTTTGCGCCTGAAGAATATGTTTGAGATCTCTCTACACTTGAATCTATTAGTAGCGCTTTAATACATATATTGTCACATTTAAATAATAATAATAATAATAATAATAATAATAATAATGATAATAATATTTATATATATTAGGCGCAGGAGTGGCTGTGTGGTAAGTGGCTTGCTAACCAACCGCATGGTTCCGGGTTCAGTCCCACTGCGTGGCACCTTGGGCAAGTATCTTCTACTATAGCCCCGGGCTGACCAAAGCCTTGTGAGTGGATTTGGTAGACGGAAACTGAAAGAAGCCCGTCGTATATATGTATATATATATGTGTGTGTGTATGTGCGTGTGTTTGTGTGTCTGTGTTTGTCCCCTAGCATTGCTTGACAACCGATGCTGGTGTGTTTATGTCCCCGTCACATAGCGGTTCGGCAAAACAGACCGATAGAATAAGTCCCGGGGTCGAGTTGCTCGATCAAAGGCGGTGCTCCAGCATGGCCGCAGTCAAATGACTGAAACAGGTAAAAGAGTAAAGAGTAAAGAGTAATATATGTGCGTATTTATGTGTGTGTGTGCCTGTCTGTCTCATTCTCTCTCTTTCTCATTCTCTATCTGCATGCGTATATTCTTGCGCGCGCGCATTCATGTGTATATGCATGTATGTGTGTGTATGCGCATGTGCGTCTGTGTTTGTGTGTGTATGTGTGAGTGTGTGAACCCCCTGCACCAAAGCATACAGTCGACAAAGCAGGCTGAATATACCGTCAGCTGTGCCAAATCATCGTTGACCAGACAGCTGCATCCAGTTGCCTCATTTCGTGTTTTAATTAAAAGTGGTTTCAAATTTTAGCACAAGGCCAGCAATTTCAGTGGCAGAGAAAGTCGACTACACCGACTCAACTGGTGTTTATTTTATCGATCCCAAAAGGATGAAAAGCAAAGTCAACTTCGACGAAATTCGAACTCGGAACGTAATACCGCTAAACATTTTCCCCGGCGTGCTAACGATTCTGCCAGCTCACCGCCTTTGTTTTAATGAATACTGGTTTAAAATTTTGGCACACGATCAGGAATTTTGGGGGAGGGTGCTAGTCGATTACATTGACCCCAGTGTTCAATTGATACTTAATTTATTGATCCCCGACTGGATGGAAATCAAAGTCGACCTCGGCGGAATTTGAACCCAGAACGTGTAGACAGGTGAAACACCGTTAAGCATTCTGTCCGACGTGCTAACGGTTCTGCCAGTTCGCCACCTTTGTGTTTTGATGAATATTACTATTACTTTTTTGAAACCCTGAAAGAATAGTAAGCTCTGTTTTGCAGTCTCAAGCAGATTAATTGCGCCAAATTTATCGTTATAGTTTTTAATTAGATGAGAGTTATTGATAACTCAACATGTTGATAATAACATCAGATATTTGATTGAAGTTATTATATATGAAATAATTTCAATGGTCAGTTAACTCGAAAGTGAAGTAAACTTCGAAATAAATCGTTACATATGTAGCTTGTCAGTTGACTCGTCCAAGGAAGAGAATTACTTGTCCTATTCAGGGATGAAAAAAAAAAAATGAAGAAACTGGACCGAAATCAACCGAGAATTAAGAATGATGACAACTTCCGGCACATGGTGAATGAGTAAAACCACGTGACGGCTATAAATTAGGATGATGTTCGGACACACACGAAGTAACATGCACACATGTAATGAACTGATTGATTAAGTATATAAACACATTTCTCTGACTCAGTCGGTGACACGAGTACAAAAGCGAAATAAATATTTTCTCTATCTCTGTCTGTCTCTCTCTCTCTTTCTCTCTCTCTCTCTCTGTCTCTCTCTCACTTCAATGTGATGCCAGCTGAATCATCCACTAATAATGGTATCAACTTATTCGCCGGATGCGAACATTCTTTCTGTTGCTTTATATGCCTTTCTGAAACTTATTAAGTCTGAAGTTATAAGTGAGATCTACCAGAGATGTTGAAAAAGCTTTATTCTATAAACGTATTTATTTATTTCTCCATTTATTTATCTCCAAAGAAAGTTTAAAGCAGACATTCTTTCAAAGGTGTTTGTTTATATAGAAGAAACTGCATTACATGCCTATACATTGTGGATAGAAATCCTAAACGTAAAACTTCCGTTAAACCATTGCATTTTTCTTTGGCAGTAATTTGAAGCAAATTAAATTTTGCAATCTGTTTGCAGTACAATGTTGATTTATTCCTCCATTTAATAAACTAAAGTAGTTACACGTTAAAATATTTTTTTAATAAAATTCCTTGGCTGTATACCGTTTTCTTTTAACTAGTTTGTTTAGGTTAACGGATCATGTCAGTACTTAGATAATTACTGCAGCCCTTCTGTCATCACGTTTTCTACACCTGTCATAACTATTATTCATTAGACCTTATACAAAATATACAAAATTACATTAGTATTTGGTGATAACTCCGTTCATAATTTGAATTTGAAATTGTCTGACACCAATAAAACAGTTAATCTTAGTGCCTTTTGTATGTGACACTTCATTCAACACGTTAAGTACGTAACACGCTTTGCCATACTATACGTATGTCCGACGAGCTACTAGCACACCGACTCGCAAATGATTTAGTAATCATCGCTGAAACCACAGCTCAGCTGCACAGCATGCCGATAGGGTCGGACTCTCGTAGTTTAGCAGTAGTTCTTAAAATGAATCGTATGAAAATAAATTACATGCGATCCGAAGGCCGATTAGAGGCAGGACGGGCAGGACGGGATGAAATCACGAAGGCTAATGGTTATGTCTGCTTGGAGCACCCAGTGAATATGCGCCGAGACATCGCTACTGAAATCTCGAAGATTTCAGCAGCCATGTCTTGGGCAGAATGGTAAGCGTTTACCTCGATGAATGACGTGCTCAAAGGAAAGCTGGAGAAGACCCAGTCTCTTCAATGGTGTCAACCTACCTGCATTTTTATATGCAAGGGAAATGTGCGCTACTAAGATTTGAGAATATCCATTAGCTACGACACAACGGACCATAGGAAGATCTGTGCTTAGAATACCACTGCAAGAGCGGAGGATAGAAAGGAGCGAATAATGTCTTTACAGAATACCGAAGGCACAAGTTCCACTGGGCTGGACATATCACAAGGTTCACAGACAACAGATGGACAACAGTGCAGTTGCCAAGTGACACCCAAAAGATCGCATAAGCCCATTCGAAAGGCCTGAACGACCACGGAAAGATTTAGTTAAACGATCTGGGCAAAGACAGAAAAGAAGGATGCAATTAAGAAAGAATTGGAGGCGCATTGTGATCAGCAATGTATTACAACATCCGATAGTCTGGTCATTCAAAAAATAACTGTAATCTGTTAGTGTCCAGTCCGTAAAACAAAAGATGAAGATATATTAATAAGGGTGGCCGAGTACACTGAATTGGAAGCTTGTCAGATTTGAAGAACGAAATTTATCTCTGGTCACTTTCAAACATTTGATTCTCTCTTAATAAAGATTTATAGCACAAATAGTAAATCACTGTTTCTAAAATGTTGGTGTCATAAAATGTGCAATATAAAAAAACAAAACAAACAAACGCAAAATAAATAAATGAAATGACTGTAAGCAGTATTTCAATGATTTGCTTCTTAAAAATACGAATGGATAGATTTATGCCATATCTACCAGATGATGAACAAGAACAGGGAATGCTAAAGAATTCGAAAACTAAATTATTTACGACCTGTTCACAATAATTTCTTAAAGTACAGTTGATAATGTGCATTTACAAATCTTCTTGTGTTCATGTGTACATACATACATGCACACATACGTACATGCATACATACAGATATACATGCATGCGTGCGTGCTTGCGTACCAACGTACATACATACATACATACATACATGACGGCTGCCCCTCGTTATCGAGTATGGCCATTGCACGAAGCTCAACTGTTATTGGTGCTGTGACCGAATGTGACTTTTTAGCTCAGCTAAAGATCTACAATGTCTTGTACAGAATTAGCAACTAAAAGCTTTACCGGTAGTAGCCGGCTGTAGTTGTAATTGGGTTTCATGTACTTTGCATGTCGTTTAAGTCCTCCTGCCGAATTACACTCTCTTCCACATGCCCGACAGACATGATTAGTATGGTGTGTAACACCACCACCAGTGGCCAGGTTGTCACTCATCTATCTCGTTTTATGACTTCGAAGATGACTCTTGAGTCCAGCTTTACTGAGGCAGGGTCTTGCACAGAGATTACATGTCAGCATCATAGGAAGACCCTTTCCATCTGGAAGTGTAACATACATACATACATACATACATACATACATACATACATACATACATACATATATACATACATACATACATACATACATACATACATACATACATACACAAGTGATTTTTCAGGCCAACCAGTGACTTAGATGGCATTAGACACAAGTGACATATGTGATCTGCACAGGGTAAATTTCATTATTTTGTGGCAGTTGTTGATGATTCTTGAGGTGGCGTTTTTAAACCAGGATTGGTTTACATATCTTGTTGCAAACTGTACATGTAGTGGGACCTAGAGGTGCCAACAATGCTGCCACGCGATCTTACTGTGCCCTTCAGTTGGTTTACATAATCCGATTAGCTGAGGAAGAGACGTTGACAACTATTACGGTTCCAGTTAGCTGAATTACTAGTGTCTGCTAATTCTCCTTTCGGTTAGAGCTCTCTTTAGTTCTGAATGCACCACTCCTTCTTTATCCTATTTGTTTACTACCCACAAGGGGATAAACACAGAGAGGACAAACAAGGACAGACAAACTGATTAAGTGCGTAACTGGTACTTATCTAATCGACCCCGAAAGGATGAAAGGCAAAGTCGACCTCGGCGGAATTTGAACTCAGAACGTAACGGCAGACGAAATACCGCAAAGCATTTCTCCCGGCATGCTAACGTTTTTGCCAGCTCGTCACATGCTGGTATAATCTTTTTTCTCCTGTTTATTTGATCCAATGCGTCCTCTACCGAATGACTTAAATCTGTTATCGTATCCTTCGGGTTTTCTGTCATTCAGTCTTTGAATATTTTCCTTGGTTTATATTGCGGCCTTTTTCCTTGCACTAATTCCCCACAGAAAATGTTTTGAGGGAGCCTCTCATCAGCCATTTGCACGAGGAGTTGACCCGCCCAGTATACCTAGCTTTTATCAAAAGACGAAGTAGTTTAACAACAAGATCTCTCAATTATTTTAGTGTCTGATATCATTTGACCCCACTTCACACCCAGAATTCACTTGTAGCATTTCTAAGGAAATCTTTAAGAAAATTTCAGATTATTGGTGTAAGTTGTCCATGCTGGTAAGTTGTCCTTGTTTCACTGTCATAAAAAGGGCTGTTAGGACACAAGACATATAGACACTCGTTCTTCTCTGCAAAGTAATGCCCATGTCTGACAATTTGTATTATCCAGTTTAACAAACGCAGAGCTTGCCTTCTGCATTCTGTAAGCCTCGATCCCTTGACAGAGTACTACCAAGATACAAAAAAATGCCTACGACCTCCAGTCTCCTCCCATGAACAAAAATATTTAATACGGTGTAAGCTACCGAGGTAGACTTTCGTTTTAAACAAACTAATCTTGATTCCAAAGCTATATACATGTTTTGCTTTATGTAAGTATTCTCACGCATATAATTGCAGTATGATTGTATAGTCAGGATTTCAAAAATAACTACAAATAATTTCATGCCTTTGCATAAACCGACGTAATGTTTTGTTTCAGTTATTTTATCTTCAAGCAATTTTAAAAGCCCTTATGTTCAAGATCTCAAGACCAATGTCGCACCACATACAATCAGGAGAAAAATCATGGAGAAATATACGTAATATATAAATAAAACAAAGGAATGCAAGTTGTGCATAGCTGAAAGATCACATATGTTTTTTTTAGCTCCAAGAATTCCACCACAAGAATTCTAGATCTGAAATTTTTAGCAAATGCAAGCACATGGCTAGATTTCTTTTGTCGAACTGGAGGACATCACCCTCTCCGGACTGAGTTGCTATCTCAGAAGCTTCCTCTGCCTTACATTATTCTACATCAGCTAGATGTGTAATGATTTCTAAAGACAAAGGAAGTGCAAATCTCGTTTCCGTACTTCCCATTTCTTTCTTCTCGTTCCACTTTTTGCTTCAAACTTATCCTTTTCCTTCTCGTTCTTTCTCATGTTTTTTCATAGACCAGCGTCCTGGTTTTGAAATAGGATTAACGGTTTACAATGAGAATGAAGGATTGTTTTGAGACACATGACATGTTATATAAATTACAGCATTAAGCTGTTAGCTGCCCCGTTTTAAAATTCTGTATAGTATATTAAATGACGTTTATCTTTCACTGGATGGAATACTATTTTATTGAATCTACCTATTATTAAACAGTAAACTATATATATATATATATATATAGCGAGAGAGAGAGAGAGAGAGAGAGAGAGAGATAGATAGATAGATAGATAGATAGATAGATAGATAGATAGATAGATAGATAGATAGATAGATAGACAGATAGATAGATAGATAGATAGATAGATAGATAGATAGACAGATAGATAGATAGATAGATAGATACAATCACATACATATAACAAAACAGAAGGAAATTGAAAAATTTCTGGTATTAATTACGCAATACACACACACACGTATATATATATATATATATATATATGCATACTCACCTACATATAACAAAACAGCAGGAAATTGGAAAATTTCGGGTATTATTTACGCAATACAAACACAAGTATATATATATGCATACATACATTTGTATGTGCAAGTGTAATTAGCACTATCAGCAATGATTTAACGCATTCGTTTAATCACTGCTTTAGTAACATTAATAGCTAAATAATTAAAACTATTGAAGTAATGGTAGCTAACACATAAGCAATATCTGTGTAACTTTACTTAATTCCAGCAAACACAGGGCTCTGCTTCTGTCTCAAAGATTTATTATCAATCTGACCCTGCTAAAAACGCAGGAGAAAGACGGAAGTTTGATGGGTTATAAAAAGATATTTACAATGGCCAATTTACAGCTGCTAGTCTTTATTCAGACAACAGTAATAATTGTCTTATTGAAACAAAAATCAAACAAAAAGCAGTCTGATTTCGTAAGAGACTGAGTATATGCCATGTTTGAAGATATGTATATACATATACACTCAGTGTCGTAGACACACAAATGCGTTTTATCTGTCTCTCACTCAGACATGTATATGCCAAAAGGAAAAAAGAAGGCCCACACGAATACGTTATCTCTGCCTTTCATACACTAATGTACAAATACAAAAACTCTCGTAAAATATTTGCTAAATATACGCATACACATACGCAATTACAACACGAGCTAACCATTCCTTCACACACATATTTACACACACACACACACACACACACACACACACACACACACACACATAGAGGAGGGAAGCGCGAGAACCTTCGCATTACGAAAGCGTTGCGTAACAACATTTTGCATTAACGTAGACTTCCGTAAGATATAAATTTATTACCTCTGCCTTCGCTAAGGCGGAGGTACTGTTTTCAGTCGTGTTTGTTTGTTTGTCCGAGGACAAGATATCTCAAGAACCGCTGAAGCCGTTCAAGAATTTGGACCTGGAGATCTCCATTTCCAACGACTTCGCGGGCCACCTCCCTGTGGTGTCGGGCGTCAACGAAGAGCTCTCGACCAAAGTCAACCAAAGAGCCCTCGACAAGTCAACCAAAGTTTTTTTCTTTCCAAGGTCTGGGGTCTCCCGCCCCTAAGCCCTAGACCACCTAATCACCCTTGCCCGTCTTGTTGCTTAACAACAAGAACCGCTGAATAGATTAAGATGAAACTTTCAGAGATGTTTGGCCACGTGACTGATTAGATTTTGGGATCCATCCGACACCGGACAAAGATTCGGGCTTATTTCTCCCTTTTTTTTTCTAATTTTTATTTTTTAGAGTGGTCGGGTTCATTTTTAGTATTCTCTTTTGTGAAAGCAGTCGAGTTTATTTCAGAAATTCTCATTTTAAAAATCATCCCCGGCTGATCGTTGAGAGGACGTTGGTGTTGCTTTGGCGGAGGTTTTCTCTCTCTGAGCGTTCTTGTTTTTATTTACTGTCATGTTAAAAGGAGATGAATTGGAAATACGTTTCATTTTACATAATTCCGTGTACTGAACGATTCCATAGCATGTATATACTCTTCTGTATTTGGTGAGGTAGTTACTGACAAAATATCTCATTTATGTAAAACTGAAATTACATATGTATGAAAATATTTTGCCCGAGAGTTTAGAAATACCTAAGATTGTGTGTGGAAAACACGAAAATTAAATCCTGCCAGAGATGTAGGTATCCGCTTAGAGGAAAACTCTAGAATGCTCTGACATATAAAACATGCAATATAAATCGTTATTGATTTCTTGCTCCTGTTTATCTGTGGGCATTATAGTCATATTTCATTGGGTAAAACATTCACTGATATTACGAATAGCCACCAGGCTGAATAAACCTGATATAAGTAGTAAAAAACATCGAGGATTCTTGTAGCCGATGTTCAGATAATTTTACGTCTTCTTCCAGTATATATTGTCTTTGGACAAATACCGCAGTAAATTTTACAATGCATTTATATTCTTTTCTACTCTAGGCACAAGGCACGAAATTATGGGGGACGGGGCCAGTCGATTAGATTGACCCCAGGACGCAACTGTTACTTATTTAATCGACTCCGAAAGGATGAAAGGCAAAGTCGACCTCGGCAGAATTTGAACTCAGAATATAAAGACAGACGAAATACCTATTTCTTTACTACCCACAAGGGGCTAAATACAGAGGGGACAAACAAGGACAGACAAACGGATTGAGTCGATTACATCGACCCCAGTGCGTAACTGGTACTTAATTCATCGACGCACTGATGTCGATATAATCGACTTAATCCGTTTGTCTGTCCTTGTTTGTCCTCTCTGTGTTTAGCCCCTTGTGGGTAGTAAAGAAATCGGTATTTCGTCTGCCGCTACGTTCTGAGTTCAAATTCCGCCGAGGACGACTTGGCCTTTCTTCTTTTCGGGGTCGATGAAATTAAGTACCAGTTGCATCTGGGGTCGACCTAATCGAGTGGCCCCCTCCACAAAAATTTCGGACCTTTTGCCTAGAGTAGAAAAGAGTATACGATTGCGTAATATATTTAATTATTTAAGGGCAAAGCTTTCGAAAATGCATATCTAATGGTTTCATTAGAAAGAAATGCTAAATATAAACAAGTTTAATACAAAATATTTTAAGGGGAGAAAATGCTGACTAATCGTAAAAGACAGAGGTCTTATCTTAAATGACAAAAACAAAAGTGTACTTAACTGCTTTAGAGCGGAAGTATTCTAAATTTTCTCTGTAAAACGACCTGACAGAAGGAAAGATTACAATGAATAAAAAAGCAAACATTCGGGGTTTTTTTATGTTAGACGCTCTCGTTGCTTCCACGGATGAGGAATCTACAAGGCACAGTCTATGGGAAACGGTCATTACCCTGTAGGTGTATGCTGGATCAAATCAGAACACATCAAGTAGTATCTTCTACCTGTTCCCATCGCCATTTTCCCTATCGTAATTGTGATGAAGTGATGTTGTTGCTTCTGGTTGCTGTTGTTGCTGTTACTGTTAAGCGAACGGTCCCAGAGCTCGCAAGATGGGAGAAGTTCGAAATGTGGTCCTTTGCTATTCATAAGACCCGCAGAAGAGAAAGCAGGTCAAACCCCGACACCGAGAGCATCGACGGATGGATGAATGCGCATCCAAGCTTAGCGGTTGCGTAGGAAGTCGGGGACCAGAAACAGGAAGAAAGAGTGACAGAAAGTTGGAGCGAAAGAGTACAATAGGGGTCGCCCCCTTCCCTGTGGGTGCCTCGTGGAGCTTTAGGTGTTTTCGCTCAATAAACAGACACAACGCCCGGTCTGGGAATCGAAAACGCGATCCTCCGACCGCGAGTCCGCTGCCGTAACCATTGGGCCATTGCGCCTCCACCGATGTTGTTGCTTCTGGTGTCTTGGTTTGCTGATCAGCCTAAACAATGAATATCATTAAAGCGGGCATGGTTTATGCACATCTAGTCCCACTCTCTTGTACTTCAGATTTGTATTGGTCTAATACAACATGTGCCACGAGCCCAAATGACTACAAGGGAGAAAGGTAACGATCGGTTTTTCTATATAACTTTAATAAGAAGAAAATGTTTTCAACTTTCATAACGATAGATTCTGCGCAGGTACCAATCCTTTTACATCTAGAAAAAGTTACCGAAGATTTTGGATAATATGCTTTCTGTAGATTTGAGTGAAGTCGGTTTTTTAAAGAAACAGGTAAAAGCCTTTGAGATGTTTGGGCACTGTCAGACCTTCATAGCAAGGTATATAGTATTCATAGGCGCAGCAGTGGCTGTGTGGTAAGTAGCTTGCTTACCAACCACATGGTTCTGGGTTCAGTCCCACTGCGTGACACCTTCGGCAAGTGTCTTCTACTATAGCCTCGGGCCGACCAAAGCCTTGTGAGTGGATTTGGTAGACAGAAACTGAAAGAAGCCCGTCTTATATATGTATATATATATGTATTTGTGTTTATGTGTTTGTGTGTCAGTGTTTGTCTCCCAACACAGGTTATCGGAATATAAACCTTCTTCTACGAAAAGATAGCTTAAACTGTGCTCTAAATGGAGGCGTAGTCAAATCCTATATTATGGACTCAACCATGTTCTAAAATAAGTCGAAAGGTAAGCTACTATAAATCGGCACGAACTTTCCGGACAACCCAATGTATGTCCGATATGCCTCAATAAAAGGATGAATTAGACTCGATTTTAATGGAACATCTTTATACCTTTTGCTCATAGACCTACTCAATCATGGATTTCTACATTATATTTTGACATGTTAACGACAACAAACAAATGTGAATGTCACGTTAGATACATAAGAAGAGATAAGCATACCTGGAAAAGTTTGGTCATTGGTCAATTATTTTTGTGGTGCTCTGGATTAAACAACAAAAACAGATAAGAAAATAAATAGAATCGAAAACAGTTTAGAAAGACCTTCGTTACAGGAAAGAGTGAGTAACTGCTACAGATATCAATTGGGAAATACACAGACATGTAAACATCAATTAACCGTAGAGAACACAAACAGCGTACATGAATAATAATAGTAATAATAATAATAATAATAATAATAAGGCTAAGAAAAGTAATTAAAATATAATAGTAATATCAAATAATAAAACATAAAACATTTTTGACATTAATTATCACAATACAACCAATCGGAAACGTGGTTTTAGTGTTGTAAAAGAGTATCTGGTGAGAGACACATTTCCTTTGTAACAGTTAGAATAGACCTGAGCAACGCAAAAACAAAAACAGAAAGAAAAAAAATAACAAAACTATCATTTTCGATAATGGGTGTATATAATTCGAAGACGCCACTGGTAGCAATAAAGCGATACTATAAATTAAGAACACACCCGACTAACAAATTGGATTGGGGTTTAAAAGTAAAAGAGAAAAAAAGAAGAGAGAGAGAGAGAGAGAAGGAAGGCATTGAAGGTTGTGTGTGGAGAAGATGGGTATCAAGAGCCGCCAATATCTGCGACGACTCGACTTTTACTGCAACAGCGACAACAACAAGAATAACAACAGCAACAGCTATAATGTGAAGAATAAAATTAAAAAAACAAAAATGAAACTAAACGTTTGAGGAAAAGAGAGAAAACAGGGTAATGAACGGAAAGAAAAGAGGAAGAGAGATAACGGAATGATAATGGCATTGGTACACACAAGCACATACACAAATACATAAATGCGTGCATACAAGCACACACACACACACACGCATACGCTGATGCACACATTGACCCACACATACACACATACATACACACACACATCTACGTATATATGTGTAGATATATAAAAATACATATATATATATATATATATACACACACACAGGCATATATAAAATGTAAATATATATGTGTGTGTATATATGCATATATATATATATATATACACACACACATATATATATATATATATATAAATACAAATATACATATACATACATACATATATATAAATACATACATATATACATATATATGTAATTATATGCATATATATAATATGTATGTATGTATTGTATATATTTATATATATATGTATATATATGTATGTATATATATATATATATATATATATATATATATATATATATATATGACATACACACATACATTCATACACACAACACACAACACACACACATGTACATATAATCAAACTCATATATGCCCTCATATACACCGTCATACACATACATGGACATATATGCAGACATCCACGTACACTCGAAGGTTGGTTGGGGGAGTCGTCTAATGATATGAAATGAAATTGAAAAATGTCAAGGGGAGAAAGAAAGGCAAAAGGAATGATAGAGAGT
>NC_043000.1:117958094-117968094 GCF_006345805.1 Octopus sinensis
AAAAGATTTCAAGTGCCTACGTGATATCTGTAAACCTATATCTGGGCCACCCTATATATACATATATGTGCTTATATTTACAATATATATATTATATAATATATGAATATGTATATATTATATTTGAATATGTATATACTATATTTGAATATGTATATATTATATGTGTGTGTAGATTATTAAATACTATATAGTATTGAAAACGCTGACTACATGCTCATTTATGTATTCACATATATCTGTAGATATGAATAGATATGTACAGGTGTGTATTCATGCATACATGTATGCATGTACATATATCTATATATAAACACACACACATATAGAATGATAGAGAGATAGAGAGATAGAGAGATAGAAAGAAAGAAAGATAAATAGATATGATAATTACTTGATACGCTTAAATAAATATATGCATGTGTGAAATCTATTAAACAATGCATACAGGTAACAGAAATTATAGTTTTATTTCGCAAAAAAAAATTGTATTGATTTGGAAGCCTAAGTAAATTGTATTTTCTGTTGATGGCGATGCACGCGCGCGCACATTTATGTTATCTATCTATCTATCTATCTAGATAAATACATAGATAATTATAATGTATAGATATTTATATACCTACATCGTGGCACACTGTCTGTTGCGATTTCAAGTGTTCCAGTTGATCCGATCAACGGAACAACCAGCTCATGAAATTACCGTGCTGAGCACTCCCCAGACACGTGTACCCTTAACGTAGTTCTCGGGGAGATTCCACGTGACTTACAGTGTGACAAGGCTGGTCCTTTGTAGGACAGGTACAACAGAAACAAGAAGAAAGAAGTGAGAGAAAGTTGGGGTGAAAAAAAGAGTACAGCAGGGTTTCCCACAGCCCCATATATATATATATATATATATATATATACTATAGAGAGAGAGAGAGAGAGAGAGAGAGAGAGAGAGAGAGAGAGAGAGAGAGAGAGAGAAGACCAACAACCACTGCCCATCCATTAACATCTGAGTTGGCTCGGACATGTCAGTCTCCCTATGAACAGACTCGCCAACCAAGTTCTGAAGCAGAACAATCAAGGACATTTGTGCGCGGGGCATCCCAAGATGAAGTGACACAAGACGAATTATCTAGACCTTCAGCTGGCAAACGTAAGATGGAAAAATTCAGTGAGGATGACTTACGAGCTGACCGACCCTACAGGAGGTTTTTGACTGTCTTATGCGTCGCCCGATGCAAGACCACCTAAAACTAAGTAAGTTGAGCATTCCATAGACACATGTACGCTCAACATAATTCTCAGGTCTAATTAAGATGATACAATGCGAGAGATCTGGATCTCTAAATTAGAGAAACAATCCAGAGAGAACAAAGAAACAGGAGAATCGGTCGCGATGCTGGATTAGATGCATTTAAAAAAAAATATTTTTATCTATCCTGCAAAGAAAAAATTTAAAGCTGACTCGAGCGAGAATTGAACTCACAAAGCGGAAAACCGATTCGATGTTTTGGATTGTCTTTGATTGAATGTAAGTTGTAGATAACCAATGCAGTGGCATTAGTCTGGAGCAAAATATGTGGCCTATATCATTGTAATCCACTTCTCCTCACCTCATAACAACATCTGCTATGACCACCGAGGAAGCCTATACGAGGTTTTGAACCTACAAGAAGTAGAAGCCAAATGTTCCTCAAATCATATTCATCATCATAGTTTTAAGACACATAGATAATTTGACTTGGGTTCCCAGCTTACAGAAGGAAGACGGGATTGCCACGGTTGGTGTATTTTTTTTTTTTACTTTAGGACTGCTCAGTCAAATTGAGCCTGGGGATAAACAAAAATGGCAACAATCATGTAAAATTCTACAGAAACGGTTAAACAGAAAGCAGTTTGTCTTAGAAATAGCAGTCAAAGCTTCTTTTCATCTCACACATTGCTATTTGTTCAGATATGTTGTATCAAAGTAGGAAAAATTAAATTAATCTAGTCCTAGATACATTATAAAAATAAATAAATAAATAAAATGATCACGGCTTTAAAACCTCCGGTGAATGGCCGGAATGAGACAATCAAGTGGGGACATTGGCCATCCAACCCGTTTTGGCAGCAGAACGTTTTGGTACTGAAAGAGAAGAATGACGCCGGCATGGTTGTGTCGTAACAAGCCTGTTTTCCACACATGGTTCTGGGTTCAGCCGCACTGCGTGGAACCTTTGGCAGATGTCTTCTACTATAGCTTCGGGCCGAAAAAAGCTTTATGAGTGGATTTGGTAAACGGAAACTGAAAGAAGCCCGTCGTATATATATATATATATATATATATATATATATACGTTTCGAGCATACGCTCTTCAACAGAAAGGACCACGAGAAAATAAACAGAGAGAGAATAAAAAAGTTTTAGTGGCTAGTAGTCACTATGTATGTATATAAGTGTGCATGTGTGTGTGTGTGTGTTTGTGTCTGTGCTTGTCCCCCACCACCACTTGATAGTCTGTATTAGTGTGTTTATGTTCACGTCACAAGTCCTGGGGTTCTTTCATTCGACTAAAAATACATCAAGGTGGTGCATCAGGAAGGCTGCTGTCAAATAGTTGAAACAAGTAGAAAGATAAACATGATACACATACAGAGAAAGAGAGTGAGGGTGTCGAAGGAGAGAGAAAAATTACACATACAAAGGTAACCAGATGCACACACATTAATACAGTGAAAATGAAAGAAGGGGTGAGAGGGACCGAACGAGAAAAATATTAAAGCAAGAGAAATATTAAAACTTTGCATGTCAAATAAGTCAGCGTTGAATCAGTGGCGCCAGATAGGCGGCGCCAAAACGTCTTATATCCGCAAAAGGTCTATTAGTTACATGGAAGTATGTAGCATCAGCAACAACAAACATGTATACTAAGCTTGGTAATGAGATGTAGCGTGAGTTTGTCTATACGATAAAAGCCGGATTCTGGGTTTCAAAGATACGTCGACAGTTTTCTCAAACACACTGTTATGAAATATAGAAATATGTTTCTTTATTAGCCACACAGGGCTGAACACAGACGGGACAAATTACAAAGTAGAGCTTTTCTTTTTGGGGAGAAAAAAAGTGGGGTAGGTTTTCGATCGAAAGGGATCGTAAAAAAACGATCAATAGGGATCGTGTATTACAGAAATGTCATGGTGTAAAGTGTAAAAGGGAAAGCAGATAAGGTTTATCCGTAGAAAGAAAAGCCTACGGAAAAGACCACGGTAACCTCGGTCAATAATGTCACATGTTAACACATTTATTTGCAAGTAAATAACTCTGTTTTAATTTTTTTCCGGGTTCATAGGATTTAAAAATTTTTTCCGGGTTCATAGGATTGGTCCGGGTTCAGAAATATATCCCAGTGGAAGCTATGCAGCAAAAGGCAAGTTGAATAACAATGAATGCGATGAAGAGGGTTGTCGTTCTTGAAGCATTTACTGACATAACCGTCTCTAATGTATATGAATACTTGTTATTACAGACTGATAAACACAGACTGATGTGTTGTCACAATATTGAATGGGTTGTAAATGATGCTCGAAATAAGGTGATAGACAGACATATAGAAAGATACATACAAGTAGTAGTAGTAGTAGCAGTAGTAGTAGAAGGGGAAGAGGAGGAGGAAAAGGAGAGAGAGAGGAGGAAAAACTGTACAGATTGTCTAAAACAGACACATATGTGTATGTATGCTCACTATCACCTCTCTCGAACAGTTGTATAAGCTGCTTGGAGCATAATTTCAAATTTGGATGAATAGTATACGAGTTTATATATGTTTGTAGATCCGAATTGAAATAAATAAAAAAATAATACATAAAGGGTAATAAATCCATGTAAAGCTATGTCTGTTTGTGTGTTATATACATACATACATATATAAATAAATAAATACATATATATATATATATAAAGTTAATCCAAACATGAAAGCACAAAAAAACACAACAACGCGAGGATGTGGAACAAATATAGTATTATTGGACGCTCAGGAAAGAAGAAAAGAAGGAGGGTTTAACGCTTCGAGCGGAGCTCTTCGTCGGAAACATAGGAGAAGGAAAGATCCAGAGAAGGGAAGACAGAGGGAAAAAAATCGCCAACGGTACACACGCGGTCACATACACACACACGATAAACATAGGATAATTCATTCACCTACTTATATATATATATATATATATATATATATGCACACACACACGTGCGTATACATATCTTTTATCGTTTATCATTCACTTATTTGAGTATTTAGACTAAGGCCCTGCTGGGGTACCGTCTTGAAAAAATGTTGGGGTCGAATGAATCTATCGCAGTTCCTTTTATTTAAAACCCGGCACTTATTCAAGCGGGTTTTTTTCCGGACCACTAAGCTATGGGGACGTAGGTAAACCAGCACTGGTTGTCAAACGGTGTGTGCAACAAACACACTCACACGGATACATATATACATTTACGACAGGCTTCTTTCAGTTTCCGTCAACTAAATCCACTCACAAGATTTGGTCTGCCAGAGGCGACAATTAAAGACACTTTGTCAAGGTGACACACAGTGGAACTGAAACCGGTACCATGTGGTTGAGAAACAAAGCAGTGTGAGGGCCTCAAAGGCTGACCTTCTCAGAAAAAAGCTTAACAAGCAAACCACCAAAACCCTAGTAAACTGAAGTTAGATCACAAATGCAATATGGCCGCGCGCCTTCACGTACACGCGCAGGCATGGCTGTGTAGTTTAGAAGCTCGCTTGCAACACATGGTTTCAAGTTTAGTTCCACTATGCATCATCTTGAGCATATGTCTTCTATTATAGCATCGGATCAACGAGAATTTGGTAGACGGAAACTACGTGGAAGCCCGTTGCCTATACATAACCTGCGCTTAAAGATAAAGACATTCTCTCGACACGTTTTGGGTAACTGGAGATCGAGACAGAAATAGAATGCTGCATCAGATTATTTACCCTTGAGCATGCCGGAGCAATGTGGCATAGAGTGCTTTGTTGGAACACACAGCGCACCGCTAAGTCTATGCACGGAGCCAACAACCTTAAGATCGTGAGTTGAACATCCTAGGGTAAGCGCCTTTACAAGGAACGTTGTATTGGAAATTATTAGACTTTCATCAAGGACATCGCGTAAATTGCGTGCCATTCAACGCTTCAAGATACTTCAGCACACACACACACACAAATACATATATTTTCTATTAATACAGGCAAAACAAATTCAATATATATATATCTGTGTGTGTGTGTTTGAGTACATGTGTGTGTGCATGTATGTATATATATGTGTGCGTGTGTGTGAATATATATATATATATATATATATATATAGATAGATAGATAGATAGATAGATATATGTATATATATATGTATATATATATATATGTGTGTATATATATATATATACATATATATATAGAGATGATAGATAGGTATGTATGTATATATATAGTTACGTATGTATATATATATATATGCGTGTGTGTGTGTGTTTGTATAGGTATGTATGTATATGCTTATATATACATATGTGTTTGTAATTAATAACATTTATTATGTTTACAGAAATGTTTATCGTAAAATAAGTAAACAGATTTGAAGGAAAACGGATTAGTTTTTTCTTATAAATCTATAAACCATTCTGTCTCAGAGCTGGTGTTATACTCCAGCGAAAAGCCTCAAGTTACAATGTATTCCTTCACAATTTATATAAGGTGTCGCTTTCAATGAGTACTGCTGCTATTTTAGTAATTACTGCTGTATTATTAACCCCCACCCACACTGTTTCTGCGCGAGAATAAGCAGTCAGAGTGTAACATTTTATCTCTTTAAAGTTGATATCAAGTGACCTAAGAGATTTGTTGGAATAATAATGCAGTGATGTAACTACATGTTTTCAAGTAAGAGAAATATAATATTTAGTTTGTGAAGCCAAAGTTCGTTAAATGAAACTGACTATTGTGCTCAATCTACGGAACGAAAATCTCCTGCTAAGATCTGTTAGATAACAAGTAAAGCCCAAACCGCAAAAGGATTTATCAATAATGAGTTCTCTAGTAATAAAATAGTTAATATTTAACAACCTAATTCTAAAATATTTATAGATATTATTCAAGACTATCAACCATCAAATCCCACACATATCGTCACTGCAAACAAGTATCACTTTGATTAATACCAAATGACAGAAGCAATATAATTAAGTTTGTTATTATTATTATTAGATTAAGGTAGCGATCTGGCAGAACTGTTAACGCGTCGAACAAAGTGCTTAGCGGCATTTCGTTCTGAGTTAATATTCCGCCGAAGTCAACTTTGCCTTCCATCCTTCCGGAGTCAATGAAATAAGTTCCATTTGCACACTGCTGAGACCCCCTTCCGTTATAACTGACCATGGGATTGCACCTAGAAAGTTACCCTCCCAGGCACAAGTCCGGGCAAGATTGTTTATGGAAGACCAGCAGTCGCCCATGCATACCGAACTCCCCTCTCCACGCCACCAGTGTTATCCAAGGGAAAGGCAAGGACCGATACAGCCTGCCACCTGTGAAGTCGCAACTCATTTCTACAACTGAGTGAACTGGAGCAACGTGAAATAAAGTGTCTTGCTCAAGAACACAACACGCAGCCCGGTTCAGGATTCGAACTCAAAACCTCACGATCGTAAGTTCGACGCTCTGGCAGAAACGTTAGCACGCCGGGCGAAATGCGAAGCCGTATTCCGTCTGCCGTTACGTTCTGAGTTCAAATTCTGCCGAGGTCGACTTTGCCTTTCATCCTTTCTGGGTCGATAAATGAAGTACTAGTTGTGCACTGGGGACGATCTAATCGACTGCTCACTCTCCAGAAAAATTTCGGACCTTGTGCCTCGAGTAGAAAAGAATTTTCAATGGAACGACGCACTGGCAGAAAAGTTAGCACGTCGGACGAAATGATTAGTGGCTTTCTTTTTCTGCTTTCTGAGTTCAAATCTTTGCGCTGTTTCTTCCGGCTCTTTACGTTCTGAGTTCAAATCCCGTCGCTGTCGACTTTTTCTTTTTATGAAGCTGATAAAATTAGTACCTGTTGAATACTGGGACCAGTGGTGTAATTCACTATCCCCATATCCTAAATTTGCTGGTCTTGTGCCAAAACTTTGAAGTCCTTATCTATTTTCAATAACCAGCGGCAATCTTTAAGATCATTAAATCTTTTGGTTGGGTATTACTTCAGTTTTGGCTTTTAGCCTTTAGATTTTATATTTGTTAGCTATTACGGTAGTATAGTATCATATCCATCGATCTATCGATCCATCCCTTTTAGCTGCCCACTATTTCTGAGAGGGTCGTGTTTCTCCATAGGTCCCTACCAGAAGCAACTGTTGTAAGATTATTCCAGCCGGATACCCAAGCGTAACGAACAGAGAATTTGGATATTATGCAACCATCACGTTCTTGTTAAGTTCCTAGGTCCTCTACCGATTGGCTCCGCTTGAATAATCCCTTTTGTCCACAATGCAGGAAGTGTAACTTCTGAAAACAGACAAGCAATGACTCGACTTGCAGAGACTCTCTAATCAACGAGCTACGCACCCCGAATAACGTTATTCTTGCGATTTTTCAGAGGAATCCCATTTCAACTGCTTGTATTCGCGACCCTACTCTTTCTGTCATTACCTAACATTCATGATCATAGATGAGAATAGGCAGGAAAACCGAATCGAAAATAGACAGTATCATATGTTTATGATAATAGCAATATATTATTATCATAAATTGCTTTTATTCGTGAATGTATTTTCATGTCAAAAATTCAGCTTTAGTTTATATTAGTTTATATAAGAAAAAAAATTGTTTTTAGATCTGTGCATTCAAAGATGCCAAATTCATGGGAGAACAATTATTCGTCATATTATAACTTCATTAATTCGGTTGTCAGTTAATTCCAGACATCTGTTCGGCTGCCTAAGTATTCTGCCTCATTTTTGGCCGATCGACATATAAACATATTCATTATTGGCAGTGGGGTGTGACAACACGTTCAGACACCGGATGTGTCAAACCTCCGTTATAAATACGCCATTACATCACACACAGTAGAGAGCAATTTCTTAGAACACCCACGGTTAAAAGAAGAGGAAAAAATACTCTTGCTACTAAGACAAACGTGTATTCTCTTCATGACAAACAATTATAACAGATGGACAAAGATACGGACAAGCAAACGCGCACACACATACTCACAATTATATATTCACATATATACACACATGTGTACACACATGTACACACGTACACACATACGCACACATACGCACACACACAGGCACATATACTAGGGTAAAGACACAAAGCCTCTTTCTTTATAAATGCTACAATTGATAGGATGAGAAAGAATATGAGAGAGGGGGAGAAAGCAGAGGAGGAAGAAGGGTCGGGTAGGATGGGGCGGAGGGGAACCATTGGGTTCTCGGCACTCTGTATCGTCGGTCTCGGGTGCTGGTGGCACTGAGTATAAGGGGTCTCTGTCTGTCTGCTTTTGCTCTACCAATTCTCGGCTGCTCCCACATAGCAGCCCCTGCAACAGCAGTCACGGTCTGATATATTGTCGCTCTGTCTTTTGTTGCCGCTTCTGAACATAATCCTATGAACCCGGAAAAATTTAAAACAGAGAGTTACTTACTTGCAAATAAATGTGTTAACATGTGACATTATTGACCGAGGTTACCGTAGTCTTTTCCGTAGGCTTTTCTTTCCATGGATAAACCTTATTTGCTTCCACCTTTACACTTTACTCCATGACATTTCTGTGATACACGATCCATACTGATCATTTTTTTTCTTTCCTTTTTACGATCCCTTTTGATCGAAAACTTACCCCACCTTTCTTTTTTTTTCTCCCCCAAAAGAAAAGCTCTACTTTGTAATTTGTCCCGTCTGTGTCCAGCCCTGTGTAGCTAATAAAGAAACATATCCCATTTCTATATTTCGCTTTCTACTTATTGACAAACAAAGCTCATCTGATTTCAATTCCTGCTCATACAGCAATTAGGTTTATGCCCTACCAGTTTCGTTGACTCCCATTCTACTCCCATAAATCGGGATATCAGAACCTGAAAATCCATACAGGGTCCATTCGATCGCATGCTGTTGCGTGTCACCTGTTTACTCGCCACGTACCCGTACTGTGTCGCAATAATGATAACCAAACAAGCGTCATGACAATACTAATGTCTCTCTGAAGCAAGTATTTCTTTACCTCGTCTACTTTGATACTAGCTTACTGGTATGGGGCTTTGACGAACTGACACAGCTAGGCCCCTTGTCCCCTTCTACATGCTATTCAAAGGGAAACAATGACTTTATCCAAAACAACAACAACAACAACAACAACAACAACAACAGCATATGCAGCAGTAGCAACGACAACGAAAGCAACGGTGATTTCTAACATAGACAGGGAGCTACAAATTTTGGACGAAATGACAGGTACTTTAGTAGTAGTAGTAGTAGTAGTAGTAGTAGTAGTAGTAGTAGTAGTAGTAGTAGTAGTAGTAGTAGTAGTAGCAGCAGCAGTAACAATAATAATAATCCTTTCTACTAAAAGCACAAGGGCTGAAATTAGAAGGGAAGGGGATTAGTCGATTACATCGCTCCCAGTGTTAAACTGGTGCTTTATTTATCGACCCACTTAAACCTTTTCTTGCAACCTTTTCAATAGTCAAGACTATTGAAAAAGTTGCAAGACGCAACAAAAATTTTAGGAAAATAAAAATAAGAAATAAGTAGAAATTTTGCTGGTGAGTGTGTGAAATTATAAGGCACAAAAAGAAAATGACTCTCCCCAGATATAACAGAATATGCTTCAACACACGAACTCACATAATGAATCTTGCAAACCAAATCCAAAAACGAAATTGAATTATATCGTTCAACCAATAAAATATCTATTACAATCGAATCGCGATCTTCGTTTTGACTTTTATTAATATTATTATTAT
>NC_043000.1:117970594-117980594 GCF_006345805.1 Octopus sinensis
ATATACGTTATATATGTATATATGCATACATTAATCTCTATCATATATATATATAATATATATATTATATAAAGATATATATGTCTATATAAACATATATATATACACATATATATATATGCATATATATATATATATATATATATATATATATATAATATATATATATATATATATGTATATATATATATGAAGATATATGTATATATAAACACATACATATATATGTATATATATATATGGCGGTGCCCCAGCATGGCCACAGCTCATGAGCTGAAACTAGAATCAATCATATATATATATATATATATATATATATATATATATATATATATACAATATATATATGTATATATATACATACATGCATACATACATATATATATATATATATATATATATATATAATATATATATATATATATATATGTATGTATATATATAAACACACACACATATTACTGAGACAGAGGAAAGAAGGTGAAAGAGGGAATGAATGACAGAGTATTGCAAGTTAACAGATTATAATTCTAATTGAAGCGTAAAGATATAGTAAATAGCAATATAAAGATCTAACTGCTGCTGCTGATGATAATGATGATGCTGTCGATGATGATGATGATGATGATGATGATGATGATGATGATGATGACAATGATGATAATGCTGCTGCTGCTGCTGCTGGTGATGATGATGATGGCGGCAACGGTGGTTGTGGTGGTGCTTGTGGTGATGGTGATGGTGATGATGATGATGGTGTTTAAAGTATTTTGATGGAAATGGTGTTGTGGTATTAATTTAGCCACGTCCCTGAAGGTGTTCAGTTCAAATCCAACAGAGGCTACACTTTGGTTTTTCATCCTTGCATAAAACAATTACCGCGATCCAGCGCAGGTGCGTCCACACGTGTGATTGACTTGCAAGAGAAAGTAGTTAAATCTCCCTTTAATCCACGAAGTTCTTCCAGGAAAGTATTGTTGTACCAATTATCTTTTATCGTTTAATTGTTGCACTCATTGGAGCGTATCCATGCTGGGACATCGCCTTGAAGGGCTTTTTTTTCTTTTTTAGTCGAGCATATTGCCCCAACGTCAATCAGTACTTATTTTTAAAGTCTGGTAATTGCCCTGTCGGTTACTTTCGCCGAACCGCTAAGTTGCGGGAGTGTAAGCAAACCAAGACTAATTGTCAAAAGCAGTAGTTGGCGCGCGCGCGTGTTTGTCCCCCACTCTTCGGCAACTGGTTTTGGAGTGTTAACATCCCCGTAACTTAGCGGTTCGCAAAAGAGCCCGATGCAATAAATACCAAGTTCTCAAGGCAACAATTTGTGTAACTAAATTTCTACAGTGCCACAGCATGGCTGCAGTCTAATGACTGAAACCAGTAAATGATAAAAGGTGATAAATCTTGATTTAGGTACAAGATCTCAAATGTTTATGGGCGCGTGGAATTAGTCAACTCCTGCACTTGACATCGACTCTAGCACTTGACCCTTACTTTAATTTATCGACCCTGGAAGGCGGGATTTAAGCTAAGATCGAAAGGGCCAAAAATTATAAATGTAATCCTATTTGTTTGGGTCATTTCTCAGCAGTTTCACTGCTACCGTTATGCCGCCAATTTCGGTAGATATCTGCCCAGAGGACATATAAATGTTAAGCATATGGGTATGCCATCCCTGCAGCAGCCATCGCTCATCACTTTCCGTATCTCCACAGCTGTTAATAGCTTTTCGTAACACTGAGAACCCCTCACCGAAAGTCAAAGAAGGCCGTGGAGGAAGGTATAGAAATCCATCATGCAATCCGGTCGAAGTTTTGCTGTAAAGTTTAACACAGCTTTTTGAAGTCGAGGAACATGCGCCCATTATAGTCGGCTGTAGATCGAATCGTGGCTTTGTTGCCATGTTACATCTCTGCTACTCGGAACCATCGAACGACTTTCGTCTGCTTGTGTCTTGGAACATGTGCTTCGGCTCTGATGACGCAACATTCATGCTTCACGATGAAGAAATGTTCGAGAGCTAATTTCATTCCAAGCAAGCCGGTTGCGACCCTTCTTAAGTGTTTATACTGCCTATTATAAGGAAGGCCATAAAACGGAAAGAGGAATGTGAGAAAGGCCCACATATCTTAATCCTGCGGAGAGGCAGATATTTCGTCCTGTAATTATTTGTATTGTGGTTGTTGCTGCTGTTGTTGTTGTTGTTAAGCAGCAAGGCGGGTAAGGGGGATTAGGTGATGGTCTAGGGCTTAGGTGCGGGAGACCACAGAGCTTGGAAAAAAAACTTTGGTTGTCTTGTTGTAGTCGAAGGCTCTTCGTTGACACCCGACACCACTGGGAGGTGGCCCCTGAAGTCGCTGGAAATGGAGATCTCCAGGTCCAAATTCTTGAACGGCTGTTGCTGCTGTTGAAATCGAAGTGTTGACAGTAGAGGAAGCCTTCTTTCAGCTGTTGTTTTTGTTGTTACTGTTGGGGCAGAAAGCCTTGAAGTGAATAGTATTTCCGGAGCTGTAGCATCGAAGATATCAGTCTTCCACTACTACTTGCGGCTGATGCCTTTTTCAGATATCTATTTAGTCGTGGATTTTGTCTATTGCCTCAGCTTTCACCTGAATCAAAATCCCCAAACCCATCACAACCTAATTTTCTTTTCGGGATGTTTTCATTTCCAGTAGCATGTCAAGGGTTTTCCAAGACCGTAAATTTCACTACCAACCAAACGTCTTGTTCTCGTGGTACATTTGAGATTCTTACTCTCCGTTCCAGGTAAATTAGTATCAGTCTGAACTCCTCCAGATCCCCTCTTTTGTGGTCCGGTGAGTAATATGGGGTTAAACAACAGCAATATGCGAATATTTATTTCCCTTTGTGCTTTGTCTTTTATAAGCAAAAGTTTTATCGTAGCTGTCTATCATCTATTAATTATAACATGAAAGGGGGACCCGGTATGTAGTTGAACGACCTGCTAAAAGAAGAAACAAATGACCTCTTCAATCATTGACTATTTTTTTTTAAGAAACGGAAGAACGCATTGGAAACTAGTCTAGAACACATTACGCCATAGAAAAAAAAAGAAACTAGAATAGCTCGGATCAAAATTCTGCTCAATTCAGGATTCACTTGCAGCTAAAGTAGAACGATGACAACGACAACGACGGCGGGCTCGGCGGCGACTACGACAACAACAGCAACAACAACAACTACAACAACAACAGCAGCAGCAGCAGTGGAAGTGTAAGGGACAATATGTCTGCATCATTCCATCAGAATCTTAATGGAAAAGATTTCTTTTCATAATGAAATTTATTTACATAACAATCATAATAACAACCGAGTTTACATCCAACTTCCTTCACAGCTGTTGTTATTGTATTATGATAACGAGGACGATGACTTCCATTGATACATATATGCATATACATACATATGTACGTATGTATACATGTATGTATGTATGTATGTATGTATGTATGTATGTATGTATGTATGTATGTATGTATGTATGTATGTATGTATGTATGTATCATTAGAAGGCTTAGTCCTCGCGTATGTATGTGTATGTGTGTACGCCTTTTTTCAAGAATAAACACATAGAGGTGAGGCAATGTACCACTTGTAACTAACAGAATGCATGTGTTGGCACTACGACGACTGATATTACATCTAATAATAATAATAATAATAATAATAATAATAATAATAATAATAATAATAATAATAATAATAATAATAATAATAATAATAATAATAATGACACGATTATGATGATGATAATAAAAATCCTTACTGCTAAAAGCACAAGATCTTAAATTTGGGTGGAGGGGACTAGTCGATTACATCGACTCCAGTGTTTCACTGGTATTTAATTTATCGACCCCAAAACATTTTGACTTGGGTGCATTTTGAGTTTGACATTGCTTTTGTTGCAAGAAATAGTTAGGTTGTTTCTCTGACATTTTACATAGTTTAACATAGTGTCTCTGACCACCGAAATATGTTCTCACAAAGAATGCTATTGGGAAATTACACAAGTGAATGTGTGTCGAACGAAACAGGAATTTTGGAAGAAGTATCTATAAAACTAGTTTTTAAAGATCGAACAGATACGGGATTCCACAAGAATCGTGGCACTCCGTCGGTTACGACGACGAGGGTTCCAGTTGATCCGATCAACACACACACGCATTTTCTCTGCCATGGTCACCTCTGTGGTGTGGTGAGACGACCACATTCGATACACTTTACTCCGAAGCCTCTGCTTTAAACAATGTAAGTGAGCGAGAACGTTATAACCTGGTGTGCATGCGCGACAGATTTCAACGTCAATCTGTGCCAAGCGACGTCATTCTGCATACTTTAGTTCCATTACAATATATTTCTTTACTGCCCACAAGTGGCTAAACATAGAGGGGACAAACAAGAACAGACAAACGGATTAAATCGATTACATCGGCTGCAGTGCTGAACTGGTACTTTATTTATCGACCCCGAAAGGATGAAAGCAATTTGAACTCAGAACATGGCGGCAGACGAAATGCCTATTTTTTTACTACCCACAAGGGGCTAAACACAGAGGGGACAAACAAGGACAGACAACGGATTAAGTCGGTTACATCGACCCCAGTGCGTAACTGGTACATCATTTATCGACTTCGAAAGGATGAAAGGCAAAGTCGACTTCGGCGGAACTTGAACTCAGAACGTAACGACAGACGAAATACCTCTTTCTATACTACCCACAAGGGGCTAAACACAGAGAGGACAAACAAGGACAGACAAACGGATTAAGTCGATTGTATCGACCCCAGTGCGTAACTGGTATTTATTTAATCGACCCCGAAAGGATGAAAGGTAAAGTCGACCTCGGCGGAATTTGAACTCAGAACGTAACGACAGACGAAATATGGCTACGCATTTCGCCCGGCGTGCTAACGTTTCTGCCAGCTCGCCGCCTTATATAGTTCCATTACTATAGCAAGAGTCCCGATACTTTTGATCAAGACACACATGTATCACAAACGTTTTGAGCTGTTTTGCGATATATATACATATCCTATTGCTTAAACTATACATCTAATCTCATCTACCACTGTTCTTTCGTTTTACATGTTTACCTTACGGTGAAAATATACGTTGGCAAATGTATCAGCCTATTGACGGTGTGCATAGCCTGCAAAACATATTTTTTATTACATCCGAAGCCGGGGCGTTTCTCGAATTGTCAAAGATATCGAAATAACAGCATAACCGCATTGTTGTTTTGCATCTAAATTCTTGCAAACTAGATCGCTGTTTAAATATAGTAGTTGTACCACTTATGTAACCTATAATCCCATTGGATTAATTATATTCCCAAGTAGCAGTTAATGTAGCAAACAAAATAATATTACAAATTAAGTTATGAATATGAATATCATGAACATTATATAAACATTCATATTAATAAAAAAACAGAAATAATTACCCAATAATAAGCAAAATAATGTATCCAATTTATTACTGTATATTGTATTTCATATACTGTCTGGGAATTTATACATACATGCATACATACATACATACATACGTATGTACGTACGTATGCATATATATATATATATATATATATATATATATATATATATATATAACTTAGATAAACTTAGATATGTTCGACCAAACATTGGTCCAGGCCATGTCTAACTTAATAGCACCACCTGATAGGATTATTTGAATCCTGTTTAAGTCAAGTTTTGTTTATGGTCCATTCAAGTAGTGATTTTTTGTTGGGTGAGTTGTATCCAATTATGGGTGGCTTATCTGGTATTCTTTGAAGGAATCTATCCAGACTCCGTTTAAAGTTGATGGGATCCTTTTCCTCTTTGATCTCTTTCGGGACAATGTTGAATAGGGCAGGGCCTGTTGAGGAAAAGAAATTATGTTGCAGTGTACATGTATGCTGTGATCTTGAATTGGGCAGTGGACGTATGGCCCGTGGTCCCAGTCTTGGGTGAACCTTGAAGCTAATGTTCAGGTCGTTTGGGCAAAGTTGGCGGTATATTCTCCACATCGTACAAATGATGCACCGCTCACGGCGACGCTGGAGAGAGTAGAGTTTCAAGGCTTTAAGGCGATCCCAATAATCGAGAGCAGCCATGCCTTCAATTCGTTTAGTGAGTGCCCTCTGGGGTGATTCAATCCTGGAGATGTTTTGTCTTGTATGGGGAGACCACAGTGGGCAGCAGTATTCGAGGTGTGTCCGTACAAAGGAGGAGAAAAGTGGTATGATGACACCTTGTTCTCTGGACCGGAAAGTTCTTAAGATCCAGGAACTCATCCTACGAGCTATATCGACCTTCTTGTTGATGTGTGCACTCCAACTGAGATCGTCATCAACAATTACACCCAGGTCTCTGATATTGTTAGAGGCTGTGAGCGGTTCCCCTGAAGGAAGGGAGTATGGCTGTTTTAGTGAGGAATTTCTTCCAAAATGCATCAGTTCAAATTTTCCCTCGTTCAGTTGCATTTTGCTTCTGTCTGCCCATTGACTCACAGCATATAGATCAGACTGGAGTTGAGTTCGGTCTGCTTCTTCATTGACGATTTGCTGGAGCTTAGTGTCATCAGCAAATATTTTCACTTTGCAGTAATAAATGACACTGGCAAGGTCGTTTATGTAAATTATGAAGAGTAGCGGACCCAAGACAGTCCCCTGGGGGACACCGCTGGTGACTTTTGCTGGGCTTGAGTGGACTCCATCAACTATAACATGTTGTGTTCTATTCGCCAGGAAATACTTAATCCAGTGTAGAACTTTTCCACGGATTCCAACATTTACCAATTTTGAGAGTAGGATATTATGGTCTACCCTGTCGAACGCTTTACTGAAGTCAAGATATATGACATCAGAGTTCGAACCTGTTCCCAAGGCTTTGAGTACATCTTCAATGTGGTTTAGACAGTCCCTGCCACAGCGAAAGCCATGCTGATTTGCATTTAGGAGTTTGTGGGTCTCCAGGAAGTCAGCTATCCTTGATCTTAACACTTACATATATATACACATATATATATATATATGCATACATACATATATATATATATATATATATATATACATACGTACATATATATATATATATATACATACATACATACATACATACATACATATATATATATATAATTTTTTTTCAGAATGAAAAAAAAAACAAGGCTGTGAAGATTTTAGAGCATTTATAAATAGAAGGTCTTACAGCTGTTTCCAGGATATTTATTATATCCCTTCATCGGAGACGGTGTGAGAAAATGGTTAAACAATAGTTAATTTAGATAAGATACGAAATAGAGAGTGAAGTAGTGGAATGAAAATAGATGAGAGATATGCAGGGATATTGCCTTTGTAGATCTATTATTTAGGCAGAATGGTATACATATAAGATTCCAATACCTTGTGAGTAAAATCCAATGGTATCTAAAATTGGTCATTCCAAGTATAAAGTTTGTACACAGTGGATTTTTACTCACAAGGTATTGGAATCTTATATGCATACCATTCTGCCTAAATAATGGATCTACAAATGCAATATCTCTTCATATCTCACATCTATTTTCATTCCTCCACCTCACTCTCTATTACATTCTTTTGGGGTGTCGATAAATTAAGTACCAGTTGAATATTGAGGTCAATACAACCGACTTGCAACCTCCCCACAGTTTGCTTGCCTTTTACCAAAATTTTTGAAACCAACGTATACGAACATATTCACAACATGGTCAGCGAATTAGGAGAGTTGTTATAGGGTCGGCTGGCTAGGTTACCATATGGTATTCCAGCTTTTTGAACTCTGAGTGTAAGCCATGGATTGAGAACGGAATTAACAGTAAAGTAATTGGTAGATTCCCCTTGTTTTCTCTCTCTCCTTTCCTCTCTCCCATCTTTCTGAATCAGTTGCCTTGCGTCACGAGAATGGTCATTGGAGATTATTTTACAGTAACCCTTTCTCCACTAAGGAAGAATATTTGATGCGAAAGCTAATAATTTCTTCTCGGAGATAAAAGAAAATGTGGTGCCGGAGCCGTAATTATGTATGTATAGTGCAACACGGAAAGGAAAATTATATGAAACTAGGAAGATACAATTTATGTAATATATGTGTTAACATCTCTCCTCCTCCTCCTCCTCCTCCTCCTCCTCTCTCTCTCTCTCTCTCACTCTCTCCCTCTTTCCCTGTCTATCTGTCTGTTTCTCACCCTCTCTTTTCTCTCTCTTTATCTCTTTCCATATCTATCTTTCTTAAAATTTATCCTCCTTTTCTTTCACATTATCCTTCTATTTGTATATATGTATATATGCATACAATGGCAATAAAACAACAGTAGAATGTAAAGAATATTTTATGTAAAGTAAAAAAGAATGTCAAGGTCATTTATAATAACCATAATTTTATTATTATCGTTTTCTGAATCACTTTCACACGCGCTAAACTGGTACACCCCATCACTTGTAGACGCGATCACCGATTCACAAGTACTCGTAGACGGACTTGTAGACTTCTTTTTTTAAAAAAACAGTCTAGAGTTGTTTGCTTAGAAGAAGCATTGTTTTCGCATTCTATAAATTTCTCAGTAACGCGCACATGCATTTGTTATGGTAGTAGAAACTGGTACTTCGTTCAAAATTTAGATCTTGTGTTTACATCATTCAGCTCACTATACAAAGTGAGCTGAAAAATAAAACTCGTGAACACGGAGTCTTGTAAGGTATAACTCTGTATATATATATATAAATTCTCTACCTGGACGGGACGCCGGTCCTTCGCAAGATTACTCATTTTTGCCATATATATATATATATATATATACACGCATAACAACTTATGCAGAAGTTGTTGTGAGAGATTGACAACTAGCCAGCAGTCTATGTCTGTTTGTGTATATATATATATGAGTTATCAGACGATGTGCAGATCAGTTACGGTTCTGCTCAGTCCATTATCACTGAAGGATTTGGGTTTGAGACGCATGTCTGCCAAGTTTGTGACAAAACTGCTTTCAGCTGACCAAGAAGACACTCGGGTTTCAATTGCACAAGATCCCCCTTGATTGTGTCGAGAACGATGAAAACGTCTTGAAAACTTTGCGTAGGCTTCTGACCAGATGTTGCTAAAATGTGATGCAGTTTCTCTGATCATCTTTGTCTGTAATGGTCAATGCGACGATCACACGCTATACACTTTCCTTCCAAGCACTGATGTAAACAGCGGAAGTAAGCTAGAACGTTAAAACTTAGTGCACATGCACTGCAAAGTGTATGGTCAATCTGTGCATGCTTTAGCTTCGTTACTATGGCAACATTCCGGGTACTTATTGATCAGACCACGTATATGTGTGTGTGTGTGTATGTGTGTGTGTGTATGTGTGTGTGTGTGTTTGTACATATAAATCCTTCCATCCATTCATACATACATATATACAAAGAGAGAGAGAGAGAGAGGGAGAGAGAGAGAGAGAGAGAGAGAGAGAGTCAGACAAATAGGCAGACACCCATACCCATAGAGAAACAGTGAACAAATGCGTAGACATTGAAGCTGATATATGTATATTTATAATGTTTGTATAATAAAGTGACAAAGGCAAGTTAGAGAAATAAATAATGATAGTTTTAAAGAGGTTGCAGTTTGATGAAAGAGCGACACGTTGAAAATCAGAAGATGGCAAGTAAAATTAATGGCGTATTTTTAATTTTCATCCAGCTGTGGGCAGTACAAACAAAAACTTACTACATTTTGGGTAATTACATTACAAATGAATGAAGAGAATAGATTGTGGGGGAAAACTACGGGGAATGTTGCTTGCACTTCTTCTTTTACCTCTCTGTCTCGTGTTCTTCACTTCTCTGTACACACAAATATGGTTGTGTGTGTGTGTGTGCGTGTGTCTATATATATATATATATATATATATATATATATATATATATATATAACAATATATATATATATATATATACGAATTTTGC
>NC_043000.1:117995594-118025594 GCF_006345805.1 Octopus sinensis
AAGACCTTCTATCTATAAATGCTCTAATATCTATACAGCCTTGGTTTTTTTATCGCATTACGCAAAAAAATTCATATATTATATATATATATATATATATACATAGTTACATATATAATATAATATATTATATTGTATTATATAATACGCGCGCGCGCGTGTGTGTGTGTGTGTTTGTGAACGCGTGACTCGGATCTTCCAATGGGAATCTAGTATACCACCAACAAATAATGAACACTCTTTCAAGCTGAACGAGGCCAAGGCTTTACACAACATGACCATTTGATGGATTAGACACACACACACATACACACAAGTGATTTTACGATTATACATCATAACTTAAGCTTAAATTAGACTATAGATCATAAGCTTTACAATAATTGAGGCATATGTCATGATTCAAAGCACAAGAAGAATTTTGCCTCTTATTCTTCGCAAAATGTGATAACTGGTGTCAAATCGCCAAGAAGAGAATAACAATAGTTTAATCATTTGTTGGTTTAATAACAATTACAATAAAATGAATTCAGATTTGCTTAGTTCCGTAACGAAACGCTATTGCTCGATCTTGGAAATGACTGTTCATTCGTACTTTACAAATATGCTGAAATACGTAACAACGTAAATGGCACTGATATAAATAGCATCTTCCATGTTCGGGGAAACTCTGCTTGTTTGGTAAAAATGCTGTGTATGGGCTAATACACAGTGTACATACGACAGACAGAGCTGAGGTATGTGAATTTCCAAACGATTTGAGTTTGTGTATGGTTTGTCAATGTTGTTTTGACAGACAATTGCTGTATGTTGTATAGTCGCCGATCAAATTTACTCATTCCGTTAACCAGGTAAAATATTTATGCAATCTAATACCAAAGCTGTTTTCCTGTGTTTTGGTCGTACTTTTCAAAAATAAAAACTGGCTTCTACCATTGAAGACACATTTTATTTTCATAAGAAACACAAACAATATCAATAAACGTACAAGGCCATACATATTTCGGTTGTTCGTTTCTAAGATAAAGAAAAAAAGGACTTCTAAGATTGAAGTCATACATATCCGGACTGATAGTCAACCAATGTCTTTTACTATAGCCTTGTGAGCGAATTGGTTGACGAAAATTGAAAGAAACCTGTCTTGTATTTGTGCAAACATGAAAAATAGGACGGTAGAACGGTGATGATATACAATACAATATAATATAATATAATATAGTATTCATTATATACATATACTTGCATGTAAATGTGCATATATATATAGTATATATATATATATATATATATATATGTGTGGTGTGTGTGTGTGTGTGTGTATGATATATATATATTTATGTATATATATAATATGTGCATTTACATGCAAATATATATATATATATATATTATATATATATATATATATATTGGAGTGATCTCAAGATTAATCAGCCGAAATTGCGAGGATGATCCGGTTCTTGACTGAAGATTAGAGGCTTCGAATGACCCGTCCGTTTTTTGTGTCGTCTCTTCGAGTGTTTTGCGTTCTTGTCCCATTTTGTATTTTTATATATATATTTTTAATATATATATATACATAAATATATACATAGAGAGAGAGAGAGAGAGAGAGAGAGAAGAGAGAGAAAGAGAGAGAGAGATAGATAGATAGTCTTTTACTTGTTACTGTAATTTGACTGCGGCTATGCCGGAACACCGCCTTTAGTCGAGCAAATCGATCCCAGGACTTATTCTTTGTAAGCCTGCTACTTATTCTATCGGTCTCTTTGCCGAACCGCTGGATTTCGGGGACTAAACCACACTAGCATCGGTTGTCAAGCGATGTTGGGGTGGATAAACCTACATAAATACATACATGACATATATATATATATATATATATATATAATATATATATATATATATATATATATAATATATACATATAATATATATACATATATATATATACACACACTATATATACATACATACATACATACATATATATATATATATACATACATAATATATATATTATAGTATATATATATATATATATATACAAAAACTTTTCATACACCCCTTGTGTATATATATGTGCGTGTGTAGATATGTATGCGTGCGTGTAAATGTATATATGTATATGTATATATATATATTATATATATATATATATATAATATATATATATATATAATACACAAACATAAGCACATACATACATATATGTATGTGTGCGCGCGCGTGTGTGTGTTTGTCTCCCCTGCAGCTTGACAACTGATGTTGGTTTGTCGACTAAACTCTTCGAGCTGGTGCCCCAGCATGGCCGCAGTCCAATGACTGAAACAAGTAGTAGAATAAAAGATAAAAATGTCTGATGATGGAAGTTCTTTTTTTCCTTTAAAAGCTTGCCATAACTCCAGTTTTATTATTTATGTAAATATATGAATTTGAAACAAATCTAAAACATGTAAAGTAAAGACGTAAAATCGGGCAAAAACAGAACAAACCTATTATATTTTTAATTACTTTTAACATCAGAATAACGAATTTTTTTTTCTATGTCCATTATTTAACGTATATTGTTTGGTATACGGAGAAAAACAGGAAAAAGGAGGAAGAGACCAAATAAATAGTAAGTAGGATCGAGAGAGAGAGAGAGAGAGAGAGTGAGAGACATACAGACAGACAGAGTTACAGGGTTTATGATTGTGAGTTAATATAAATACGTTGGTTATGAATAGTAGCGAATGCTTCAAATGTAATTTTAATTTTGTTACGAAACTTTTCAAACTCGAACATTTGGAAACTTTTCTTTTCTTCACTCTTTATCATCATCATCATTATTATTATTATTATTATTATTATTATTATTATTATTATTATTATTATTTATTCTTTTCGTTATTCTATGAATCGGAAGAGAGTGGTCGGAAGGAAAGTTTTGAATTTTGTTCTTAAAAGTAATTACATAATCCTACAGGGAATAGAAAGACTGTAATATATACAATATGGAATCTGTTGGTTTCACTCAAAGCCCTAGGTTAGCATATCTGCTAGACTATTAAAACTAACCAATCCTTTAATGTTAAACGCAGAAAAGAATTTAACTGTTTTTGGCTGTAATTTTTTGGATACCATAAAAAAAAAGTGAGATGTTTTAGCTTAAAACGCATTAGGAGATTAATTTTTTTACGCTGCATCATTACAGACAAACGTTTTACGAGTCAATCTCATCTTTGGCACCAAAATAATAATAAAAATTAGTGGTAATAATATTCGTCTGAAAAATGTTTTGTTTAGAGGTTCGCTTTGTAAATACGTGGTTTCAAGTTCAGTACCACTGCGCGGCACCTTGAGTACTACCTTGAGGGTGAATTTGGTTGACAGGAACCAGAACCGTATTGAAGACCGTAATATATACATATATATGCGTGTGTGTGAGTGTGTGTGTATGTGTGTGTATATGTATATGTATGTATGTATATGTGTGCGTGTGTGTGCGTATGTTTGTCACTCTTTCATCGTTTTACAGCTGGTGTCGTTTTTTTTATGAAAATTCTCCAAAGCGGTGCCCTAGCATGGCCGCAATCCAATTACTAAAGCAAATACATAATAAAAGATATCGATTTGTCATAGCGTATATAAATCGGTCCAGATGATCACTGTCGCTTGCTTTATCAACCGTAACTTTGAAAGGAAAAAAAACAATCTGCTTTGGTGACAGACTGACACATTATATTGCATATAAATTCATACTTAAATACAAACTTGCATACATACACTGATACATATGCGCATAGGAATTTGACAGGAATGAAATTAATGTGTTAAAAAATCTGGCTGCAACTGATGAGGAACGCAGAACTACGTGAGACTCAACTGCTGCAGTCAGTTTTTCTAACTTAAAGGATGTGAAACCCTGCTGGTGCACATTGATGCCTTTCGTGTCAACTCTTTCTTAAAGAAGTACGATGCTCGAAACAGCAAGCTTAGTGCATTCTTTTAGTTGATTTGATTTTTCTAGATAATAAATATCTTGCCGACTTAGACCAATACCAGCCTCTCTCAACTCTACTTAGGGTTTGAAGAAACGCTGTAAAACTAAGCGCTTTGTGGACGCGAAAGCCAAGGTATCCCCATAGACCGGCCATATCTATCTATCTATCTATCTATCTATCTATCTATCTATCTATCTATCTATCTATCTATCTATCTATCTGTCTGTCTGTCTGTCTGTCTATCTATCTATCTATCTATCTATCTATCTATCTATCTATATCTATCTATCTATCTATCTATCTATCTATCTATCTATCTATCTATCTATCTGTCTGTCTGTCTATCTATGTATCTATCTATATATCTGTCTGTCTATATATCTATCTGTCTGTCCGTCTGTCTGTCTGTCTGTCTGCCTGTCTCTCTCTCTCTCTCTCTCTCTCTCTCTCTCTCTATATATATATATATATATATATATATATATATATACATACATGTGTGTGTGTGTGTGCACGTGCGTGTGTGTGTGTGCACGTGTGTGTGTGTGTGTACGCAGTAATCCTTCGACTATCACGGGTGTTACGTTCCAAAACCTCCCACAGAAATAATTAAAATCTAAAAAAATATAAATACCTATCGGCTGCAGAAACCCGCGATATACTGAGTATTCCGCGATATAAATTTACATATACTAGTCAGAAAAATCCACGATGTACTGAGTGCACGATAGGTGAACCACGATGTACTGAGTGCGCGATAGGTGAACCGCGATATGGCCAGGGATTTCTGTATATATGTATGTATGCATATATCGTCGTTGTCGGCTTTATCTCGTATCTGAGTATTTATTTTCTTTGCTGAACACTTCTTTTATGGTGATGCCATTGAAGAGTGTAGACCAATTCTTGCATAGAAGAGTCGATGGGATTGGCTGCATGGCAATGTCGGTAGAGATCGAAGGTGATTTTGTGGAGCCTGTCTCTCTTGTCGTTTCATTTCTTCGTTTTCTTTCTCTTCTCGTCTCTTCGAAGTTTTTGATTCCGATAGTGATGGAACACCGACAATTGGTACGGTCTCGGACCTGTGTTTCAAACGACTTAGGCTCAATTCCAGTGGCTTTCAGTGTTGCTTTGAGTTGGCCCTTGTATCTTTAAAGAGGGCAAACACGTTGTCTTTTTCCTGATGTGAGCTCACTGAATAAAAGTTGACGTGTCGTGACCATCGAATACGGTATTTCATGATCAGTGATTCGATAGTACTTTGACTGTTAGCTTTTTCAAGGTATTTGTTATTGGTCCCACGGTGTCCCACATGATGCTCAAAAGTGAACGCAGCTTTTGTTGGTGAAAGCGTTCTAATTTTTGGATGTCGCTACTATATAGAGGATATATATATATATATATATATATATATATATATATATATATATATATACGCGCAAAACGCCCCCCGTCCAATGGACGGGGCTGAGTCGCCAAACATTTAAACCAAATTTTATCAAAACAAGTCCGACCGTCCCATTTTGTGGCATTATTTCAAGCCAGCGGATTTTTTTGCGCAAAATGCACGTGCATTTTTCACGCATACGCGTAGTATCGATCGCAATAGCTGATATACTGGCGCGTACAAATGCACGTTCCCACAGCTTTATCGATAGCATTGTCACCTGAAATTGATTTTTGTAATTTTATTCAAGACTTATACACACCCTGATAACGTAGGTATCGACATATCAAATTGAGCACAATCGGATGGAGGATGCCCGAGATCCTAGAAGACACACACACAGACAGAACGGATTTTATATAATAATATATATATATATATATATATATATATATATATATATATATATATATAGATAGATAGATAATATAGATAGATAGATAGATAGATAGATAGATAGATAGATAGATAGATAGATAGATAGATAGATGATAGATAGATAGATAGATAGATAGATAGATAGATAGATGATAGATAGATAGATAGATAGATAGATAGATAGATCCATTGGTATATGACAGTTAATAACATAGTTTCAGTAAAGACTTAAGGAAAAATTTAATGTAGATATAATTACTCCGAAAATATGAAAACGTTGAAAGCATTTCTTAAATAAGATGCAGTTTAGCTAATCCGCTTAAGTATAATACCGGAAGCGTTTGTATTGTTTCAGTAGAGTCGTGATATTTCCTTATAATAGCAAATATCGATCAATGAATGTGTTGTATGTGTGTAGGTGGTCGGTGTGTGCGCGTGTGTAGATATGAGGATACGCTGTCCAACGGTGCGTAGAAATTTGCTCTTATGTAATATGAAAATCGGCGAAATTCTCTCTTGTCTTTTGCAGCATCTTATACAGGTTGCACTTCCCACATACCTGCGTATGTGTGTAATAAATATATTTCAACTTGACCTCAATGAGTATACTCTTCATGTATATGTGATGGCCTCTCCCGTCGAAGATGACGTATGAGCGTTCAGCTTTCACCGAACGGCCTGCACAAAGGATATGTTTATAGTGATCAAATGTATGTGATGCATATTAGCTCAAGCCCTCCATCAAATCGACGTTGGCTGAACAGGTACACGGTGTACCGCACTTCGAGTGTTGAAGTTATTCTATATATATCACAAAGCAACATGATATGAAGTGTTTTACTCAAAAACACAACGCACCACCCGACCTAGGAATTGAAACCACGTTATCGGGATCGACAGTGCAACGGCATAGTCACTAGGCCATGCGTCCTCACTGACAAAAAAAAAATTCAGTTCTATGTTAGTTCGTTTTTATTCTATTTTACACGACGCTGAGGTTCACTTCAACATCGGGTACTCTTGGAGTGGTAGATTACCAAAGACTGTAAACTTTCAGAAAAGTTTACCAGTTCATTTATATTTTAGCGTGCAACTAATAATGTGGTATGCTTCACTTTGATATATCCCAATCTTAATTAATCCCCTTTAATCAACATATGTGTATGTGTGCGCATATGTGTGGGTACATGCATATGCGTGCATACACATGTGTATGTACACATATACATATATGTAAACATATATGCTTACACAAACACATACATATACATAAATATATAGTCGCACATGAATACATTCATGCATCAGCGAAAAAGGGAATATCTATGCTGAACTATTGAGAAATCTGCAGTTATTCTATCCAGATTAAGAGTTCAGGTTTAGACCTGTAATAACTGAGGCACGAGGATATGTAAACACACTACCTAAATACCAATCTTGAGAATTTAGGATTCTCAAAACTAGAATCAAAACTTGGAATCGAACTCGGAATCTTGGGGTTAATAGCCAACGCTCTTAACCCTAAGATTCCGAGTTCGATTCCAAGCAGTGACCTGAATAATAATAATAATAATAATAATGATAATAATAATAATAATAATATAATAATAATATAATAATAATAATAATAATAATAATAATAATGATAATAATGATGATAATAATAATAATAATAATAATAAAATAATAATAATAATAATAATAATAATAATAATAATAATAATAATAATAATAACAACAACAACAACAACAACAACAGCAACAATAACAACAACAACATCGAAAAATACCTTAGGAATGAGAACCCAGGTTCGAAATTTCCCCAAGACACCTGATGAAGATTGGAGGGTATATCAGCTGAAACGTTGTGCTAACAACAAACAAGATGGGGACAAATATCCGTCAATTGTAAATAATGTACATAATTCTTCATCACTTAAATATAGAACTGAATTTTTTTTTCAGTGAGGATGCATGGCCTAGTGACTAGAGCGTTGCACTGCCGATCCCGAGATTCTGGTTTCAATTCCTAGGCCGGGTGGTGCGTTGTGTTCTTGAGCAAAACACTTCATCTCATGTTGCTTTGTGATATATATATAGAATAACTTCAACACTCGAAGTGCGGTACACCGTGTACCTGTTCAAGCAACGTCGATTTGATGGAGGGCTTGAGCTAATATACAGCACGTACATTTGATCAATATAAACAAATCCTTTGTATAGGCCGTTCGGCAAAAACTGAACTCTGATACGTCATCTTCGACGGGAGAGTCCATCGCATATACATGAAAAGTATATTCATTGAGGTCAAGTTGAAATATATTTATTACACATACACACATGTACAGGTAACTTAACACTGAAGATGAATAAACATGAGAGAGCGGAACAAGGCTGGATATTTCTATTAGTGCAGGCAGTCCGATAGTCTTCTGCAGAGTCTAGTCTTCGTGCTTTCTGCCCAATGATACGAAAAGACATTTACCCTACCTGACATTTTGGGCATATTCAGATTGTAATAAATAGTCATTGTTACTTGTGTATGTGTGTGTGTGTATATATATATATATATATATATATATATATATATATATATATATATGTATGTATGTAGCATATATATATATAATATATATATATGTATATATATATATATATATATTATATATATATATATTATATATATATATATATATATATTATAATATATATATATATATAATATATATATATATATATATACATATATGTATATATACATTGGCTGACAGGTATAGAGATTAATTGGTTATATTTGATGGTGGCTGTGGTATCCAATCTGGAATAGGAGCTTCATAAACATTTAGCAAATGTTGCCTCATGCATATATATATATATATAATATATATATATATATATATATATATATGAGTGTGTGTATACGGGGGGGGTGTACAGAAAGGTTCCTGGCTTAAGGGTGTCACGAAAGGGCTAGTTGGAAGCCCAACCTTCGGAGTTCTCTTTCTGAGCTTAGAATAATTAACGGACCGCTGCAATAAGTGTGTGAATCTGAGAGGAACATATGCTGAATAAAATCATAATAAACTGATCACCTTGTATTTTCTTTTACCCAAATCTAGGAACTTTTCAGCGCCTCTCGTGTACATATATATATATATATATATATATATATATATATATATATGCGCATTTATATGTACAGATCACACTAATGTGAAATACATGTGTGTGTATATATGTATCTGAGTAAATGTGACCATTAATCTATCTTTCTCTATACATGAATACATGTTCATATATTATATATATATATATATATATATATATATGTATGTATGTATGTATATATTCGTATATTCTTTTTGAGAAGCAAATGTTTATATTAAGCATTAACGAATTCGCTTTATAATCAGCTAATCTATTTCCTTCTCTTTTACTGAAATTCTGACACTCCTACGAAAGGTTCTTCAAAATGACAAGTGTTGAAGTCTAAGTTCTCGTAGGGGGAAAACCATTTTCATTTGGAAACCACAGAGTGAAACTTCTTGGGAAGTCTTGTCAACACACTTTCGTTAGATTTTTCCATCGTCTACTTAATTCCCACTTAAATCGTCAAGCATTTTCTCTGTTGTATTTCAGTTTATATTTATTCTCAACGCACCGTTTCCCCCAAGGGTATCAACAACACAGCAGAAAACAAGGAATACAGGGAGTGTAAGAGAAATTAAAAAGAGCAGCACAAAGACAGAAATAAACAAATCAGAACCGTTTACAAATATATACGAAGCCGGTATAGAGGCGGCTTCTAGTTCGCAAGAATTACCATCAAAAGCGGAAAACATTTACGCTGTTTGCTGCTTCTGATTCAAACTGTTGCTCTTTGTCGCCAGACGAAATTTTGAACTTCGCGATTCACTCTTGCCACTTCCTTGAAATGAATAGGGCCGGCCTTATACGATGACTAGGCCATTGCATTTCAATCAGCTCTCTTACTTAAGGGAGGAAGCCGTTGAGGAAACGTTAATGTATGAAGTGTTTGTTTGTACTGTATACGACATATATGTTTTCGCGTGGATGAATTAATACAACTGTTTACTATGTAGAGATGGATCTGTCATGAACCCTAGGACTCAAAAAGCCGGATCTTAACTCGGTTTCCAATGTGACTAAATCACATGGTATAAGTGACTAAGATTACACCACATTTCCCTGAATAGGACGCCAGACCGTCACAAAGTTAACTTCCTAGTTATTACTGGAACTCATTGACATTTGGCACAAGGCCAGCAAGATTGGGTGTAAGTCAATTACATCGACCCCGAAAGGATGAAAGACAAAGTCGACCCCGGCGGCTTTTGGAAGTAAAGTCGGAAGAAAAGCTGCTAAGCATTTTGTCTGGACGAAATGCTTGGCGGTATTTCGCCCGTCGTTACATTCTGAGTTCCAATTCGACTTTGTACCAGTTAAGTACCAGTTAAACACTGGGGTCGATGTAATTGACCAGTCTCCTACTCCCAAATCTGAGGTCCTGTGCCTCCAGTACAAAGGATATTACAGATGGACACAAGCGCAGATGCTCACCACACACATATTTCAGCGTAATATCATTAAAATTTTTTTTACTTAATAAGGCGGCGAGCTGGCAGAAACGTTAACACGTCGAGCGAAATGATTAGCGTTATTTCGTCTGTCTTTACGTTCTGAGTGGAAATTCACATGTATGTATGTATGTATGTATGTATGTATGTATGTATGTATGTATGTATGTATGTATGTATGTATGTATGTATGTATGTATGTATGTATGTATGTATGTATGTATGTATATATATATATATATATATATATATATATAATATATATATATATATACATATATGTATATATATACATATTATATATATAAATATACATATATATAGATGTATATATATATAAACACATACTTATGTATATATAAACATACATATATGTGTGTAACGCCAAAAGTTTTTTTTTTTTTCTCTCTGTTTATTTCCTTGTGTTCCTTTCTGTTGAAGAGCGTAGACACGAATCGTAAAAGACGTTCCCGCCTCCCCGAGTGTTAAACTAATACACCTGCTTGATGTTTATGTACCTGTCTTCGTCCTTTGTTTTCATGTAAATTTCAACTATATATATATATATATATATATATATATATATATATATAATATATATATATATATATATATATACATATACACATATATGCGTGTGTGTAAGTGTGTGTGCAAGTGTGTGTGTGGTGTGATGTGGTGTGGTGTGCCTGTATGTGTTTGTGTATGTGCGTGCCTTTTAACCCTAATGCTTCACAACCGGTGTTGGTTTACTTATTTCCCGTAAGTTAGCACTTCGGCAAATCAAACGCGTAGAATGAGTATCAGACTGTAAAAACGTAATGGGATCGTCCTGATCAACAAAAACCCTTCAAAGCGGTGCTCCATCATGGCCGCGGCCCATAAACTGAAACAAGAGATAAAAGTTATATTTCGATTTAAGAAAAGATATATTTTTATTCTTTATTTATTTCAGCGATTTTGACTGCGGCCATGTTGGAACACCGACTTTAGTCGAGCAAATCGACCCCCAGGACTTATTCTTTGTAAGCCTAGTACTTATTCTATCAGTCTCTTTTGCCGAACCGCTAAATTACGGGTACGTAAACTCGCCAACATCAGTTGTCAAGCGATGGTGGGGGACAACACAGAGACAAAAACATACACACACACACACACACACACACACACACCACACACACACACACACACACACATATATATATATGTGAATCATTAGTGATTTTATTCCTTCGTTTTTCCTTCTATTGGACTTTCCTCTGTTTTCCAAGAAGATCGTCTGTCCTTCACTGAGCGTCTGCTAATACTTTACATGTACCACATCCTCGCGTTGTTGTTATTTTGGGATTTACCATATATCTTGCATAGCAAGTGACCTGATCTGAGATCGTGTGCTGGAACGAAAACAATTGCAGCGTGGAAGGTGTTTATAAGCCATTTAAGAAACATACAAAATCCGTTAGATTCACTTCAACATTAAAATTTAATTTGCCAAAATATTTTCGTCGCTTTGAGACCGCGACAAAATTCCCGGCTGTATATATATATATATATAAACACCAGATTTCTTTCAGTTTCCGTCTACCAAATCCACTCACAAAGCTTTGGTCGTTCCAAGGCTATAGTAGAAAACACTTGTCCTAGGTGCCACGCAATGGGACCGGACCCGGAACCATGTGGTTGGTATGCAAGCTACTGATTACATAGCCACTCCTGCGCCTATGGATATATTTTAAAGCTGTTTGCTGGGGAATTTTTCCCAAGCGATTTCCAATGCAATAGTCACGTTAATAAGATTTCCGTATGTAATTTCCTTCAAAAATTTAATCGTAATGCTATTTCCTCTAACTGATTGATTACTTTCTAACTATAAGACTTCTGCGACTATTTTATTTCCCAGAGAAACTAGATATCAACTATTCTACTTTTGATCGAGTGAATTCAATTTAGATTTTTGTTATTTTTAATATCATACTCCCAAAATTAATCGTCAGCACAGGGTCAGGCATGACTGTGTTGTGTAGAAGCCCCTTTTCGCAACCATATGGTTTCGGATTCATTCGGTTTTAGTCCCAATGCACGGCAACGTGGGTAAAGGTCATTTACTATAGGTCTGGATCGACCATTGCCAAGTGGCAGGATTCGTACGTACGTACGTATGTATGTATATACGTACATATGCATGTATACATGTATGTGTATATGTATGTATGTGTGTACGTATGTATATATGTACGCATGTATGTATATTAAGATCCACAAGGACGAGAACTTAACTTCACCTCTTGGTGGTCCGAATCGGATATGGAATCTATGTGAGAGTCTTTTCATTACACTGTCCGGTTGAAAAAGCTACATCAGACACCCTGATGGATCTAAGGCGTAGGTACTAGAGATGGATTAGACTCTGCATAAGGAGTAGACAACCACCATCCATGTATGTATGAATCTTTGTATGTATGCACGTATATATATATATATATATATATATATATATATATATATATATATATATATATAAGGCTATCTGCCAAGACAATGTGGCCATCCTGGAAGGGACGAGTGTTACTGTTACAGGACAGCCACATTATGTTGGCAAATATCCCTTACTTTAAAGAACTGTTCGAAATTTCCCCAAGACACCTGATGAAGGCTGGAGGGTATATCAGCCGAAACGTTGTGTTAACAACAAACAAGATGAAGACAAATATCCGTCAAATGTAAATAATGTAAATAACCCCTCATCTCTTAAATATAGAACTGTAAATATAGAACTGTAATTTCTTTTCATTCTAATATTTTCCCGTATCTAGTGAATGTTTCAGGTTCTCAAATTTCGCTTTTAAAACTTATTAAGTATTTATTTAACAAATATATTTCGTGTTATTGAATGTGTTAACTATAGATTGTTTATTACAGCTGTTGTGTACAGTTGTGTCTAATCAAATCTACATCTAACCAGTATTGTTCATAGTTATACCCGTAATCTCATAAATGCTATATGTAAACCTATGAAGTAGACATACAAAACTATGAATTTTTTTTGTCGATAGAATGCCAGAAAATCTTTGAACAGTCTTCAGCGATTTTGTCCCTATTAGGAGCTTCATCGGCGATGTCTATATCACTTGACAAATCCCAGAGAAAGGAGTAGCTAGTCTGTTTATATAAACGTCATATAGGGCGGCGAGCTGGCAAAAACGTTAGCACGCCGGGCGAAATGCTCAGCAGCATTTCGTCTGTCGCTACGTTCTGAGTTCAAATTCCGCCGAAGTCGACTTTGCCTTTCATCCTTTCGGGGTCGATAAATGAAATACCAGTTTCGCACTGGGGTCGATGTAATCGACTTAATCCGTTTGTCTGTCCTTGTTTGTCCCCTCTGTGTTTAGCCCCTTGTAGGTAATAAAGAAATATATAAAAACATCATATCTAGTAGCTTCAGAGAACAGAAGCTATTAATTTGCATATCACTAGTGTTTAACACTTTGGTCCCTTGTCGGTCAGGTTTCAGTATGGATCTGCACATGGCAGCTTCCTTTCCAGGATGTAGACCTCAGTCAGATTTTTCTGAAGATAAGTGCAACACATTTTCCCTCTATATGCCATTGATGCTGTCCAAGAGCGTTGTCACAGACGAACACAGGACAAAAGAAAATAATGGAATAAGCACTTCAATACATTTCCCCAACATTAACAATTCCGTCTAATAATGGCGCTGACTTGCTTTATCAATAACGGGGAAAAAAAGAAAATGAAAAGCTGTCCTCAGAGGGATTTGAATTCAAACCGTAAAATATCGGGTCAAACACTGCAAGGTACTTTATCCGACGTTGTAAAGATCCTGCTAATCCACCCGCCTTATCAATTTCAATAAATATGTTTAATGATAATGCTTTCTTTTTTAATTTAAATTTGTCTGTATTTTGAAATTGACCTCTGCCCGCAGTGATTGAAGTTTTGAGCTAACGTATAAATTACGATTTATTCCTTACTTACAAGTAAGGAACTTGAAGAAACCTTATACGTATACATATTAAAACCATTCAATATTGAACTTAGCAACATAATTTGTCCGACTCAAGTTAATTAGAAAAGGAAGTACAACTTAACCATTAAGATTTTGTAAATGAAGGATTTATATTTCCATTCATCTGGCTTTTGTTTGAAATAAGGTTATAAATATATTCCTTTCCAGCGTGAGGAAATATTCTAAATCCAGTATATAAAGTCGCCATGAGAATGTCTTCAAAGATTTACAGCAATATAAATTTGGTCTAAGCTTTAATTAATTAAATTCTGTTCACCAGCTGCAATATTTCAAAGACAGACCATTAATATTCTCTCGTATTAGAAGTATTTCCTTTTTGCGACCAAAAACTATCTGCACAACAGAACTGTAGTATAGTGAAACACCATAAATTAACATTAATACCACCTCATATACATACATAATAGCAGATTGTGGAACACTTGAAATGAAATATATTAGATAATATCAGAAGAATGGGAGAAGATAACGTGTCTTCAGTCTTGGGAAAATGAAAAATGCTTCCTTAAACTATGACTCGACCTGATAAAATCACGTGTAATATATACGTTAGCGAAAAATCTGCCACATTTATTTCTAGCGTAATTTTGATAGGAGTAAATCGTGTTTCTAATGAGATATTAATGTTTGATATAAAGTGCTAATTTTATAACAGGGTATTAAATGTTAACTGCAGTTCATATCATATCTCAGAGGTGGGCATTCAGTAATACAATGATATTACATCCCTAGCGAACAGAATTCATACAAACCTGGTTTCGAATCCCAGCTAGTTTTTATTTTTTATCTTACGAAATAATATTATTGGACTGGCCTTGTGCCAGAATTTGAAACCAATATATATTTCTTTACTACCCACAAGGGGCTAAACATAGAGGGGACAAACAAAGACAGGCAAAGGGATTAAGTCGATTACATCGACCCCAGTGCGAAACTGGTACTTTATTTATCGACCCCGAAAGGATGAAAGGCAAAGTCGACCTCGGCGGAATTTGAACTCAGAACGTAACGACAGACGAAATACCTATTTCTTTACTACTCACAAGGGGCTAAACACAGAGGGGACAAACAAAGTCAGACAAAGGGATTAAGTTGATTACATCGACCCCAATGCGTAACTGGTGCATATTTTATCGACCCCGAAAGGATGAAAGGCAAAGTCGACCTCGGTGGAATTTGAACTCAGAACGTAGCGGCAGACAAAATACGGCTACGCATTTCGCCCGACGTGCTAACGTTTCTGCCAGCTCGCCGCCCTTCCAATTTGAAACCGATATATTATTGGTCGTTACCGCACTGGACAAAATGTTCTGAGTTCAAATGTCGCCTAGTTCGACTTTACCTTTCGCCCCTTCGAGGTACATAAAATAAGTACCAGTTGAACGGTAGGATCGACGTAATCAACTTCTTCCTTCCTTCAAAATTATTAGCCTTGTGCCAAATTTAGAAACGGTATTATTGCTAAATGTCACTGCTGCAATTTATTTTCCCGCGAACCGGTGCATATATTTAAGAACGGTGTATAATCTTAGTCAAAAGTCAGGGATAAAATGCTCGTATGAATATAACTTTTTTCTTCATATAAGTGTCAACTTCCAATATACAGTGCTGAAAATTGTTTGGTAATAATATTGTATCTTAGAAGACAGAGTTCAAGTAATGTATAGGAAATTTTGTTTCCACAGAAGAAAGAACACAAAGTTTCTTTATGAGATCGGCAGTTCTGTGTTATAATAGACTTGAAAAACAATATTGCTGATAGAAAAGTTACTGATTTAACAGAAAAAAAAAACTTTAAAACAGATCACAATTAAATCTTGCTGATCATTAAATCTCAAGCGCAATCAACCTCAGAAACACTGTCACAGATATATAAGAGCAAGTGAAAGTAGTTGTGTACGAAACCCTGAGACGTGTGACTGAACAATGATTCTTTGACCAAAGTTTTTAAAAAAGATCGTGAGCTGTTTAAAAATATTTCTTTTATCTACTTTGGTAATGAGTTCATATACATTTCTTTATTGCCCACAAGGGGCTAAACATAGAGGGGACAAACAAAGACAGACAAAGGGAATAAGTCGATTACATCGACCCCAGTGCGTAACTGGTACTTTATTTATCGACCCCGAAAGGATGCAAGGCAAAGTCGACGGAATTTGAACTCAGAACGTAGCGGCAGACGAAATACCTATTTCTTTACTACCCACAAGGGGCTAAACAGAGAGAGGACAAACAATGACAGACAAACGGATTAAGTCGATTTATCGACTCCAGTGCGTAACTGGTACTTAATTTATCGACCCCGAAAGGATGAAAGGTAAAGTCAACCTCGGCGGAATTTGAACTCAGAACGCAGCGGCGGACGAAATACCGCAAAGCGTTTCGCCCGGCGTGCTAACGTTTCTGTCAGCTCACCGCCTTATACTTTGGTAAAGAATTCGTATAGAGACCAGACTCAAACAAATATCGTTCCTGAAATATATTTTTATTCTTCCAAAATATCTTCTCAGTTTCATTGTAATTTCATTGTCTATCCAAGTAACGTTATTAAAAACAAACAATTCTTAAATTTTTTGAAATATATCTAATTTCTACTTCTTTTCTGAGAGTTGCCAATGCTAGTTTTTTTTCTTTGCCCTACAATTAAGATGGCTATTTTAATCATTTTTAGAATTATTCGCGTACGTCAGTTGCATGACTTTTTAACTTAGTTATTGGGAAAAAATAGAGTTAATTTGTAGGAATAATGCTTTCTAACAAGAAAAAAAACTGCTGAGTGGGGTGTTACTTAAGTACGACCCTTTGGCGAATATTTATTTTATTGACTAATGAAGAATGAAAGTCAATTTTGACATCGGCGGAAATTTTAACATAGAATGTAAGGCAACATAATTTTTCTGTAAATTAGAAAATTATTATTTTTAAATCTCACAACGAGAGATATTCAGCAACTGGACGAATGTTGCTGTAATTTAGCCCCAGGAGACATTGTCTCCAGCTGGCTATACGACACGATCTGCGTCCTTATATTTTCGAACAAGGGAATCCAGCTGGAGACGATGTCTCTTGGGGCTAAATTACGGCAACATTCGTCCTAAACCAGGACTGCCATGTTATGTTGGCAAAAATCTTTACTCCATAACTTTCTGTGTTCATCGTGATTGACTTTACTTCTCATCTCCATCAAGGGTCTACAAGATAACTAGTAGCCAAGTACAGTTTTTGATCCTCAGTCACTTCTTTCCGACATTTAAGGGCTTGTGATTATGGAAGATTAAAAATTGTTTCTAATTTAAGGATAAGCCCTAGTTTTTAATGGACGGGGGGTAGTCGAATAAATCAACCTTGGCACTTGACTATTAGTTTCTTTTATCATGCCTGGAAGGATAAAAGATAGAGTAGACCTCGGCGTGATTTGAACTCAGAATTTAAAGAGCGAAATTCAATTTCTACAAAGTATTCTATCCGATGCTCTAACAAATTTACAGCTTTGTCACCTTAATGATAATTATAATTCTTCCTTCTAAAAGCACAAGGCCTCAAATTTTGGGGTGGGTGAAAGTCGATTACATCAACCCCAGTACTCAACTGGTACTTATTTCGTCGACCCGGAAAGGATGAAAGGCAAAGTCGACCTCGGTGGAATTTGAACTCAGAACATAAAGGCTGTCAAAACGCCGCTAAGCATTTTGTCCGGCGTGCTATCGATTCTGCTAGTTCACCGCCTTCAGTGGTAGTTTGAAATTTTTTGACACACGACCAGCAATTTTATGGGAATGGGCTAATCGATTTCAGCGACCAGTGTTCAACTGATAATTGTTTTATAGACCCCCCCCCACCCAAAAGAATGAAAGGCAAAGTCGAACTAGGCGTAATTTGAACTTATTGTGTCCGAAAAAATACCCCTACGCAGTATATCCGACGCAGTAACGATTCTTATTTCTTTATTGCCCACAAGGGGCCAAACATAGAGGGGACAAACAAAGACATTAAGTCGATTTCATCGACTCCAATGCGTAACTGGTACTTAATTTATCGACCCCTTAAGGATGAAGGGCAAAGTCCGACACAGTAACGATTCTTACTTCTTTATTGCCCACAAGGGGCTGGTGATAAACAAGGACAGACAAAGGGATTAAGTCGATTACATGGACCCCAGTGCGTAACCGGTACTTAATTTATCGACCCCCAAAAAGATGAAAGGCAAAGTCCGACGCAGTAACGATTCTTTCGACTCGCTACTTTTATAAAAGCAATAAAAATTAATTAATGATTTTAATAGTTTTACAGTCATGAATACGCAGTCAGCTGATTAGAAATTTATTATTTAACAGATGCTTATAAACGAAGGGTTAATAATCGTTTTCACTCTATTATCTAGCATATAGTAACTAACAATATCATTTACTCTTAGTCTTTTCTATCTACAAAACCTACTTTTTCAAGCATCCATGTTTCATGTTTGCTCGTTATCCACACGCTTCTAATCATTCTCAGGCGGTGAAGTTACGAACTGGTGAGGGAATGAATAAGGTGAGTGACAAAAGCACAATAGTTATTTTTCGGGGGGAAATGTTTCTAACAAGAAAGCAAAGAGAACCAAATCAAAATTTATCTATGACCGCCAGTAACCGCCTCTTTTCTTTTCCCTTTTGATCTTTCGACTCCTGTTAAAAATGTCGCCACAGCTTTAACAATCGATCGACCATCTCAATTTATATCACAAGAATATGTGTTTGGTGAATTCCTTTCCTTGTCTTGTTAGTAAAAGCAGCTGCTGCTCGTGTAAGATTTGTGTTTCAGAGAGACAGACTAAGTTTTATACATGAAGTGAGTCCATAGATTGAGCGATCATTCCTGACAGCACGCTATCTGACTTATTTCAGGAACGCAATGTCTTTGCATTCTGTAGCAGAAAAATCCTTCTCTGATGTCACTGATATGACGAAGAAGGCGGGAAGCGATTTAGTGTGTGTGTGTGTGTGTGTGTGTGTGAGCTGTTGTTGACGTGAGTGTGCGTGTGTGCGCCGCGTATGTGTGTTTGCGCCGGTGTTTGTGTATGTGTGTGTTTATTCGTATGAGTGTGCGGTCTCACGTTCTATTATGGAAAAATGAACATTTTCTTTTCTCGCATCATACTGGAGTTCTTGACATACTAAGGAGGATATTTAAAGTGTCTGAAAAGTCTTTCTTATATCAAGTTATCTGATCAGATCCTCTCTAGAAATGTCGGTGAGACCGTTAATGAGGAATGTCTTTGCGAGTGTGTGTGTGTATGTGTGTGTGTGTGTGTGTGCCGTGTGCTTACTACTAAGTGAAGAAAACGTGAAATATTAAGTCCAACACTTGATAATCTAAGCAATTACCTTGCTAAAGGGCTATATCAATGTGAAGTTAATCTTTCTCGATTTAATGCTATTAACGTACTACAAGAACAGTCCAGATGGGCTGATGCCTTATCAACTGTTATATATGATTATCTGAAAGGTGGCGAGCTGGCAGAAACGTTAGCACGCCGGGTGAAATGCGTAGCCGTATTTCGTCTGCCGTTACGTTCTGAGTTCAAATTCAAGGTCGACTTTGCCTTTCATCCTTTCGAGGTCGATCAATTAAGTACCAGTTACGCACTGGGGTCGATTTAATTCGTTTTTCTGTCCTTGTTTGTCTCCTCTATGTTTAGACCCTTGTGGGTAATAAAGAAACCTATATGACTATCTGAATTATCCGGCGTTGCCCGGTTTACTGCTGTTCTTATTGAGATTAGTAAATAATAAATACGAAGAAATTTTTTTTCTTATAAGTATTTCAAAATATCTATATTTTATTTAAAAATTCCAAATTGTAACGATAATAGAATTTAGAACTGAAAATCTGTAATTTAAAATCTGTCAATCTTGAAGCACCTCAGGGTAAACAATATTCATTGTGAAATCTTTTTAGTGGTGTCCAACTTGTGGTCAACCAACATAGAGTTGGCCGTAGGAGAAGTATGTAGTAGAGAGAGGAAATCGAACTACTTTGAAGAATTGACCGTGAGATTTGTTAATTTGAAATACCAAAACTTTGTTTTACTGGAAACTGACGTGTCTTAAATTGAAATGGAACATCTGTAGGCACGAGAGGAAATTTTGGAAAACATTTTCTTCTTTGTGACTACTTGTTATGATAGTTGCCTGTAGAACTTGGGGCTTCATGGAATTAACATTTAAGTGGGTTCCATTACACATGCAAGGTGGGTTAAGATTCTTAAGCAACATGATGGGACACATCCAGCTTTAGTGTCAAGTTATGCGGTGGCATCCTAGTGGGTATAAACGTGCTCAGAAATTCAACAGGGTATTGAACAGCCTAATCTTGAATCAACTGTTGTGTGAATGGATGGAGAAGTTATTTCTGATATCTGTTAATCTTTGAAGTTCATGATTGAGTACACCGTGCACCTGTTCAGGCAACGTCGATTTTTTTTTTTGATGGAAGGTGTGAGCTAATGTACAACACATACATTTAATCACTATAAACAAATCATTTGTGCAGGTCGTTCGGCAAAGACTGAACGACTCTTCGACGGGAGTGTCCATCATATATATATACATGTGTGTGTATGGATATTATGAATGTATGTGTGCGTGTGTGCATACACTTACATATACAAACATATATTTTTAGACTAGTTACACACAAATAAAACACTCATTGAATATTGAGACCCCCTTCGGTCACGACACAGACCATGGGATTGCACCTAGAAAGTTACCCTCCCAGGCACAAGTCCGGGCAAGGTTGTTTATGGAAGGCCAGCAGTCGCCCATGCATACCGGCCTCTCCTCTCTCCACGCCACCAGTGTTATCCAAGGGAAAGGCAAAAGGGGCCGATACACTTTGGCACCTGTGACGTCGCAACACATTTCTACAGCTGAGTAAACTGGAGCAATGTGAAATAAAGTGTCTTGCTCAAGAACACAACACGCAGCTCGGTCTGGGATTCGAACTCACAACCTCACGATCGTAAGCTCGTCGCTCTAACCACTGAGCCATGCGCCTTCACACACTTATTGAATTTTAGTACAAAAGAAACGCACATACAAATATGTATACATGTGTTTGTAGACACAAAATATCACTGGTATGCACGTCACTACAGATATGCACTTGATTGACAGATATTGCAAAAGAAACTTGTTGGAATTCTTTGAACATTTGGCAAGCAATATAACCACCAATCCTTGTGATTGAGCGAAATGGCTGCTACATTCTGTCGACAGCAATTGAAAACCTATTTGGTGTATTTGCTAGTATTTCGGAGCTCTGCATTTCCTGCTTTAGGATTTTGGGTCCAACACCGTATCAATGTGTCATTAGTTTTTTTTTTCTGTTTCTATTTTTTTAATATTATTGTATGTGTTGGTGAGCCCGCGCATGCGTGTGTGTTTCTAAGAAATTTAGTTATTTTAGGGTTCTGAATTACTCGCAGGTGACAAAATTTCGAGAAACCAAACCAGAATTGAACTGAATTTCCCTTCATTTCTATTTCTTTTTTTGTCTTGTATTTATTTTTTAAAATATTTTTTTTCAAAACGAATTTAATGCAAAGAAAATAATCAGAAAATAATTCAATGGAAACTTGACGTTTTCTCAAGTCCCCTAAATACACTGACTTCAGTACTTTAAAGAATTTACTCGAAAAAAACACAAAAAAAGCAAAAAGAGAAAAAATAGAAATCACCTAATAATACGTAGGTTTGATTAAGACCTCTACGTTCCAGATAATTTTCTATTTAGTTTAACTCCCGACTCCTTCAGCTAATATTTTGTATTGTCGCAATAACTCATTAAAATATACGTATCATTTTTCTTGGTCAACATTATGGACTTTTGATCTCTAGGTCTTGATGAGATGGTCAATCATCTTGTTGATATTAATCTCGTTGTTCTTTGAATTTGCGGTTCATCTTGAATTACTTAATTTGTTTCTTCGTGCTATGTTACAAACTGAGAAAGCAATCTTTATTTTTTAGAGGATTTATTTCTATTTTAACAGTTAAAAGTTCTCTCTGACTATCAATCTTGTTAAAAGAAAAAGTTCTTCTTGGTAGGTTTGGTTAGCATTATTTATCTAAGTGTTAATGGTACTTGTTTTAACAGAACCGTTATAATCAGACTTTTCACTGCGATGAAGCTGATAGCGATATTTATCTTATTGGTGGCGGGTATAACCAGCAGCCTTATGCTATGTATCTTCGTCTACTATCTGCTCACCCCGACTCCGTTGTAATTTGGCAGGTTTTAGCTACAATACAGGCAATTATCTTCTTTTCTAAACTTTTCCAATGATAACTGAAACTGGCATAGACGGGTTTAACTGACCATTCTAATTTCCACGAGAACTTGTTTATTTAATTATTTTTTCTTCCCCCATTCACCCATCTTTATTTCCAGATATCGTTCTTGCCTTATTTCTCTCGCTTTTTATTTTCTTCTGAAGCAATTAAAAAAGGAAGGTTATGCAGCAAAACCTCTTTTAACTATGAAATCACCGAAGATAAAGACGGATATTCAATGCTAACCTATTTCTTAAATTGATATACTGTAGAAAATTTTAAGAAACATGTGTAGGTAGCTAGTTCGATAAATTGTTTGATTAAATTATAATATAAAGAAATTGTGTCGTGTTGTATTTTATTTATTTTTGGCAATTTTCAGAACCCTTCAAATCTCAGCTTGATGTAGATATTCCCTCGTCTTTTAATAACTATTGTTTTTATACTTTTTTAACAAGTTTATTGTGAGTAGTTCGTTGGGTGTAAGTTAAAATTTGAGCAAGTCCTATTTTTGTAGTATCGTCCTGGAAGATAATACATTGCATTCAAACAAAGGTTTATCAACCATTTTATAGTTTTGTTGTCTTAAAAAACAGGTCTTGTCGGATTTATATTCGACGTTATCGAGGGATCATATTAAAACATATGCTCCGTGGAAGTTGGCTTTGTGCTAAACAAAAACTATAAAGTTTATGAAAATAAGGAAAGATAGCAAAATAGGGGAAACAGTATTTTGCGTTCCCAAATTTTTGCTATGAATCAGCACAAAGAAAAAAAATTGTTTTAATAACGTTTATAAATAAAACTAGACTCAAGCTGTGTTTTTTTAACACTATTTTGCTCAATGGATATTGATGACCTGATGAAAATATCGTGGTTTTAGTATCCCACTCTGCTTCAAAGCTTCGTTTTAGTATATAATATATATTTTTGATACTATCATCAAATACAGAATTAGTCCATAAATCATTAAAAAAGCTTTCCCATTACTAAAATTACTTCTGTTTAATTCTTGTTTATTTAGATGCGGATTATATATTTGGTTCACAGGGTGTCATAGTCAATAAAACATTATCCTTTAATTACCCTGAGTAAAAGAAAAAACAAACTGCGTGGCAGCCGCAGCCGTATAACCACTTGCACGGATGATCGTCAAGTTACGAAGTGTGCTTTGTAACATGTTTTTAGGTTCGGTGCTGCTGTGCGGGACATTTGACAAGTCCTTCCACTTATAGACAGGACGTAATCCATTCGTGTAGATATATATTTGGAGTGCAATATATGGATTCAATGGAGGCGCGTGGCTTAGTGGTTAGGGTGTCAACATCATGATCGTAAGGTTGTGGTTTCGGTTCCTGGACCGGGCGACGCGTTGTGTTCTTGAGCAAAACACTGCATTTCACGTTGCTCCAGTCCACTCAGCTGGCAAAAATGAGTAACGCTGCGATGGACTGGCGTCCCGTCCAGCTGGAGAATACATACGCCATAGAAACCGGGGAACCGGTCCCATGAGTCTGGCTAGGCTTTAAAAGGGGGCATTTATTTTTTTTTAGATGGATTCATAGAATTCTGTGGCTATCACAGAAAGTTCCTCGAGTGGACACGACTATCCTACCACATGATTTGTAAACCATGTGGTTGGTAAGCAAGCTACTTACGACACAGCCACTCTTGTGCCTATGAAGAGTACAGCAGTATTTGCCACCATCCCCTGCCGGAGACTCGTGGAGCTTTAGGTGTTTTTGCTGAATAAACACTCACAAGGAATTGAAACCGCGATCCTGCGGCCGCGAGTTCGCTGCCCTAACCACTAGGCCATTGCGCCTCCACAGTCCACTGCCCTAAATGTTGATTTTTTTTCCCTGTTGAATACTTGTTGGTAAGGTCTGATTTGGAAGAAGCAACGACAAGGGAAGCTCTCTGTCTCTTGTATGCTTGTAGGTTAGATGGTAGCAGCAGTTACTGTTTTTTAAAATTGTTTTTGTACACTTTTATTGGGTGTTTCTCTCTGTTTCCAACCCATTTCTAGTACAATGTGTTATGCTAATGATGTTATTGCAACTGCTACTAATTTTGCTGTGCTGTTGCTACTGTTGAGCTTTAAGTCTATTATAAAAATTGACCCACCAGATTTCCTCGCGAAAGAAGGTAAGAATTGTTTTCTCGTTGTAGTAGCAATTGCGAAAGAGGTGATATGGAAGAGGAGAATGAAAGGTTTACGGTCAGGCAAGTTCATCTCCGGCCCTGGTTTGATGAATTACTTCATCTTTCACCTGAAAAGGAAGATAGGGCTGGAGAGAAAATGCCTGACTAAGAGAGTATATGAAGAACGATGGAAAGATGTAGCACGAAAGTTGCGAGTGGGTGATACCACATAAATGTAAAACTAGACGAAACCAAAGTATCAGTGGGGAGGCGGGGCTCGTGGGGCCCGAGCTAAACCCGCTCCCACTCCATCCGTAATGTCTTCCGGTCTGTTCCCCATTCGATTTTATATTTGTATTTCATTGAATTTTTAAACTCATTTTTGTGTAACCCCATTCGTATATCTGACCCCACATCAGATTGTATTGTCCCCTCTATGTTCGCCCCTTGTGAGCAATAATAAAACAATTCCATCTATGACCATGCATATTAGTGCACACCTGTAAAATGAATTTTTATATACTCAAATTATTGGCTTCAAATTTTGGCTCAAGGCCAGAAAGTCCGGGAGAGATTTAAGTCGATTATATCGACCGCACGGGCTCAACTGGTGCTTATTTTATCGATCTCGAAAGGATGAAAGGAAAAGTCGACTTCCGTGGAATTACACTGAAATTATTATTACATGATGAAGGCTGCGAAACGGCTATAATGCTACAGATATCAAGTTATTTTATTATTAAATGCTACAGATATCAAGTGGTTAAATAAATATATTAAACGACTCTCATACCTCCTGACAATAATAAATCATTATTATGAGATTATTGAAGAGATTCAAGCAACATACCGCGGTTTCGTCAGACTATTCATTGCTTATATATATATATATATATATATATATAAACTTACTTGGAAATGGTCGCATTCAGTTGAATAATATGTAATATTCATATATATATTACATATTATTCAGTATATTATACCTCTTTCATGGTCGTGATTGACCTTATATCACCATTCACACCTATAGAAAATATACAAATGAATATAGATCCGCACCCTTCCATATCTATAAAAGTGCCTTAATTTAATAAACAGAATAATCTTCCTAGCGCTTCATGGTTGATTAAAACATCTGCTCTACCACAGAGAGCAAACACTCTCATTATATATCACAGACAATAAATGTACCCGGCAGGTTGCAATAAATGGCATTCAGTAAGGAAGCAATCATCGTTGGTTGATACGGATTCGGAGAAAGAAAAGGTAGATAAATACAATAAAATTTTTAAATCACAAAGAATGAAAAAGGAACGGAAAAAATATAAAATGTAAATAAGAAAAACAGGTTTATCGATAAGATTTACTTTTTACGTTCTGAGTTCAAATTCCGCCGGGGTCGACTTTACCTTTAATCATTTCGGGGTCGATTAAATAAGTACCAGTTACGCACTGGGGTCGATGTAATCGACTTAATCCGTTTATCTGTCCTTGTTTGTCCACTCTGTGTGTAGCCCCTTGTGGGTAGTAAAGAAATAGATATTTTGCCCGTCGCTATGTTCTGAGTTCAAATTCTGCCGAGGTTGACTTTGCCGTTCTTCCTTTCGGGTTCGATAAATTAAGTACCAGTTGCGTACTGGGGTCGATCTAATCGACTGGCCCTCTTCCAAAAATTTCGGCCTTGTGCTTATTGTAGATTATATGTTGTGTCCATAATACAAAATTTTATTTAGTAGATGTAAAGAATGTGTGACTTAGTATTCAAATTTTACACGCTGCTGTATAATCATGGGAAGGTGGGTGACCCAGTGCTTAGGCCGCTGTATTCCCGATCGCAAGATCGTGGTTTCGAATTTTGCACTGGACGCGTCCTTGTATTTTTGAGCAAAGGCATTTATTTTACGTTACCCCAATTCACTCAACTGTAACTGAATAAGTCTGCGAGGGACTGGCGACTTGTTGCGAGCGTAATGTTGTGATCTCGGTTACGTATACTGGCAACTGGCCCTATGAGCCCTAGACCTCGAGAGAGTAATGTCCTGGGTTGATGATGATGATGATGATGATGATGATGACGATGACGATGACGACGACATGTAATCATTCATAAACAGCTCAAACACAGAATAAGAAGCAAATGTAAATTGCAAGTGTTCCCACTACTCCCCGTCTATGCCACAAAACGAAAGGAAGCATTTTTTTTTTCTCATCAGATGTTTAACGATTTCAATATGTTCAATGATAGCAAAATGGATTCCTTCCAGTTTAGAAATGAATTTTGTTTGCTTTATTTATAATTATTCATTCATTCATTTATTAAGTCTACTTTCTTTCAAATTATTTTTTTGTTTTTATACATTTTCAAGTTTATAACTGAGATGCCATATCGCACAAAGTGCACAAATATAATTTCGCACTTATTGTTCTGATTTGTAAAGGTTATTAAAGTATAAAGGTTATTAAAACCTAAAGAATTTGTATGTCCTGTCAGAAATAATGTATAAACATTAATCTACCTTATACAATTTCTTTTATATAAGTTCCGTTAAATTTAATACAACAAAAATGTTGGTTTACTACATTCTTACCACGCTAAATTACTTTAATTGGTTGAAGATTAACGTTCGGAATTAATTGCCAGTCACTAAATTGCAAAATAACACTAATCTCTGTGAAACAAACTCTAATGCTACCCCTGTTTCCAGTAGGCATTATTCCCACCTCTGTCAACAAATACTCTAAATTAATAATTTTGTTTTTCTCACTGACATTTAAACCTGGGTTTTTTATGTTTAGCTTTTGTTTTCATTAATAGATAACGTTTGATTGCATTTCTCTGGTGAAACATGTTTAGTTTATATCAGTGGCTTTTATCTCTTCAACCAAATTTGTTATGATGCCAACGATTGATGTCGAAGTAACCTGCCGTCTTAATTCAGGGCAACAGAATCAATATCTTTCTTATCTTCGGTGTTGCTAAGGATACAGGGTACGATACCCATTTACCAGTCAATGCCTTATCGTTTACAAATAATAAACACGCTTTAGAGGAAAGTTCTTGTCGCTATAGAAATCATATCATTCCGAACAAAGTTTACCACGTTGGAGAACTGATTATGCATCACATCAAAAGATATTTATATATTTTCTATTCTAAAGATTAGAATTACTTTCTCTCCAAACATTTTACATCATATTATCGAAGTTTCTTTTTGGGTGCGAAGTGTAGCTGCAAAATATTTATATAGTATTGAAACAAATCCCTTCCGAGTACACTAAATGGTTATCTTGTATATTTGCGTAACTTGACAAAAATAGATCAAACTTTTATATACAAACTTGTGTGTATATGTATGTTATTGTGTATGAATGCAATATTGCGGTTACATCTGTTGTCCCTCCAACCGACCATGCCCTTATACCGTTACATATTTTCCACCTTCCCTTTAATCTGTCATCGTAAATATATGTCTATTTGTCGTTGCATGTATTGTACCTGTTTATCTTTTTTACTCTCCCTGCTTTAACTTGTCACCTTAACGCCAACTCTTTTCGTGATTGCAGAGAAGGTTACCACATTTGGTTCCTTCTATACTGATCACCTGATTCCCCACCACACTACCCTTTTTTTTTGCGATACCTTTTCGCACCTGATTTAACCCACAACCTCAGGTACTTTTCTTTCATTTATTCACTCTTAGACAATGAGCAATGATACACCATAGCTCACAACCTAATGGCAAATAACCATTAGAGTCTCCCAAAAATTATAAAGAGTGATTTTTGCTGTGGCAGACAATCATCAGTTCCCACGGATTTCAGATTTTAAAATGTTGAAATGATATTTCACTGCCGATATTGGAATTTTTATAGAAAATCGCTGTTAAAATGTTAATAACTCAGTGGACCGCTGGTTAAAATCTGAGCAACTCACCATTGCCTATCTGTATGAAATGGTTGACCTCTTTTGATCCTTGTTTATTTTTATATGACTTTATCCCAAACAAGGCTTGAGGCCACTGTAAATGTTGTAATCCAACGTCGGACTGTTATAACGTCCACTCCAGTATAGCAGTATAGTTAGTTAGACAAGTGAAGACACGACTATCTATGGCTGACTTCGCTGACTTCTCGACGACTCGGACTTCCTATGTCACAGTATTTGTAACGACTATCACAATGAGCTGTTCCATTATTATTATTATTATTATTATTATTATTATTATTATTATTATTATTATTATTATTCCCATAACAGTAATATAACAGACTACAAAGAAGGAAAAGAAGGGGCCTACAAGTTCGAAAGATGTCGATTGACAGAAAGCTTAAAGGGCTGAATATTATAGAACAGCGGAAAACGAAGCGATGTAAGTAAATTCCAGAGGGCAGCAGTTCGGGGAATAGAGCTATTACAATAAAAGGACTTATGACTAACAGGATGTGCTTGAAAAGAGAAGACCAAAATGTTCATTAGGGCAAGACCTTGGAAATACTTATTAAAATGACACAAAGAATATGTATTTCGACCCTGAGCCAAGGACTCCAACCTAATAGAAAGAAGAGGACTCACTATGTTAACAACTCAATTCTAAATTCGACCAAGAATATTAAAACATTCAGAGCAGGCACCAGCGCAAAGGTGACAATAATATTCAATGCAAGATTTTATTAGAGTAAAAATGGGACTTAGCAGCGCCATATGTAACTTGTTTTGTTTTTCTTTCTGGAAAATATAGTTGTTTATAGAATCATATCAAATTCATTTCTCCTTTAGTACACTACTGCGTCAGTAGATAAATAGCAAACATGAGTCGGTGTGATTTGTAGAATTCAATTACAAATATTACGAGGTACTTTTAATGAACAGTAAATCACCCAAAAACATAATTATTGTCAAAGTATTGTAATTTTTTATGAAATGGAAAGTTGAAAACACAATTCATCTGGTTTCCATTTTGTCAATCATGGTGGCTAATGGCTGCGCACTGATATTATCTTTTAACAATATGGCAGTTTGCAATAAATATTGTGTGTCATTTGATGATTATTTTAAATAATCAACTCTCCTCTCTAG
>NC_043000.1:118030594-118035594 GCF_006345805.1 Octopus sinensis
TTGCTTACCAACCACATTGTCCCGGGTTCAGTTCCACAGCGTAGCACCTTGGCCAAATGTCTTCTACTATAGCCTCGGGCCGACCACAGCCTTGTGAATGGATTTGGGAGACGGAAACTGAAAGATGCCCGTCGTATATATGTGTGTTTGTGTGTGCGTGTGTGCGTGTGTATGTGAGCTTGTCCCCTAACATCGCTTGACAGCCGATGCTGGTGTGTTTACATCCACATAACTTAGCGTTTCGGCAAAAAGAGACCGATAGAATAAGCACTAGGCTTACAAAGAATAAGTCCTAGGGTCGATTTTCTCGACGAAAAGTGATGCCCCAGCATGGCCGCAGTCAAATGACTGAACCAAATAAAAGAATAAAAGAACACACACACACACACACACACACACACACACACACACACACACATATATATATATATATATATATATATATATATAATAGAAACACCCAAGCTATACCTATATATGCATACATGTAATATATAAATATGTATGTATAAGCATACGATTTTCTTATATACACACTGGCACAATAACATTCTCTCTTCTTCCCTTTTTCTTCTTTCTTTGTATATATATGCGTGTGTATGCGTCTGTGTGTGTGTATACATGTATACATACATGTCTACCAATGAGTGTTCACTGCATTTCATTCATTATACTTATATCGCTTTATCACCAACCCTACATAAACGCGTGGGCGTGTATTTGTATATTATGTAAAACTGAATAGGGGTATCTGTAAGAATTGAGGGTGGATGGGTGTTTTTATAAATGCGAGTGTGAGTACATGTGTGTGAGAATATGTTTGTCTCTACATATAAGCATTGAAACTTATGATACATACATACATGCATATATATATATATATATATGTATGTGTGTGTGTGTGTGTGTGTGTGTGTGTGTGTGTGTGTGTGTGTGTGTGTGTGTATGAAAGGCAACCACCGACTATCATTTAGATGTGGATGTTTACAGGGACCACCATCAGTGTTTTCCAATTTAAACGCTGAAATATAGACATTTAATTCTCCCAAGTTCCCTACTTCCCCTTAAGAAATAGCCATATGATGTAAATCTACATACATGCGTACATACATACACACACACGTACACACACATATGCATATGTATACACACATTTATATATATATATATATGCATATGTATACATATATATATATATATACATATATTATATATATAATATATACATATATTATATATATATATATATACATATTATATATATATTATATATATATATATATATACATATATATTTATTTATATAAATGCATATGTATACATGCCATACATATATATATATATATGCATATGTATACACACATTTATATATATATATATATACATATATACATTTATATATTATATATATATATACATATATACATTTATAAATGATGTATGTATGTATAAAGGTAGATATATAAAGCGCACAGCAAGATAGAAAAAACACAGTCACACACAGCATACGCAAAGATTTATCACACACACACACATATGTGTGTGTATGTGTACACAAACACGCATACACAACCTTCAGTACACCCCCACACACACACTTAAATGACTGGAGTATTGGAGTGCGGCCATCTTGGTATACACACACACACACATATATAAGTGTGAGTGTGCGTGTGTGCATGTGTGCGTGCGTCTGTGTGTATCTATAAGAAAACAAAAGAAAAAATTGAAGGAAGAGAAATTACAAAACAGAGCGAAGAAAGAAGGTATAAAAAAAATTCTCCTTTAAATTTTCAAGGAGTGTTTGTTTTTATAAGGAACAGCTAATGCTGTTCCGAAAACGAAGTAATCATTTCTTAGCGAAGTAATCTTTACTACCATATAAATACACAGACCCCGCAGACACACACATAGAGAAGCGCTTTGTATCATACGCTTAAACATTGAATCACACTCAGAACTTGTGCGTGTGTGTGTTTAGGAAAAAGTTGTGTACGCAGAAAAAAATAGCATAATTTCTATTTCCGCTCATTCCGATCTCTGCCACACACAAATGTGTGTAGTTCGTTCATTTTGTATTTCGTTTGGAATTATCACACGCATAAATACCGACAAAATATTTTTATAACCCTCTGTAATACACATGAATATTGAATATAAGTGTATGCAGTATATGTATACTCGTATGTATTTTTGTATCTATCTAATTGTCTGTCTGTCTGTCTGTCTGTCTGTCTATCTTCTCTTCTTCTTCTTCTTCTTCTTCTCTTCTTCTTCTTCTTCTTCTTCTTCTTCTTCTTCTTCTTCTTCTTCTTCTTCTTCTTCTCCTGTCCGTCGTAGGTGGACGTTGAGCTTTCTTGTGCAATAGCCATCTGTGACAGGTTGATCTGCAGCAGCGACGAGATATGCTGCAGTTGACGCTTCGGATAACTGACGCTTGTCATGTGCTCTTTCGTATTCTGTTATTTTTCCTCAATGGCTGAACTACTGCTCTCAACAATGATCACTCTTCCACAGCGTCAATTTGATAGCTGAACACAAGGCAATTCAGCGATGTTATACCGAGAAGTTTGCATCAATGAAACGTTTGGGCTACTGAAAGTACTGAAAGAATTGCGACTCTAGTCTGGCGCAAAGGCGAGACGTATGCGGTGATATACATATGGGAGGTCCTGGAGAGGCTGGCTCTAAACTTGGGCATCAGGACTAATACTAACCCCGAACAGGATGCCACTACACTATTCTGAAGATCCCGCATATCCCCTCCAGAGTCAGGACATTGCAATAGCTTGGGATTCAAAGGTCCTCGGCTATAGTAGAAGACAATTGCCCAAGGTGCCACGTAGTATGACTGAACCCGGAACTATGTGGTTGGGAAGTAAGTTTCTTACCACACAGCCACTTAAACAAGAATATTATTCAAGGTGACTACGAAGTTACAGTCAGTTAAGCCAGATTAGCCGAAGAATGATAGATTTGTTCTCTACAAAAGTACAGAGAAACCCATCAGATTAATGCAAAACAATTTTTATTACTGAACATAAGAACACACTCACACACATACATACACATCTACATACATACATACATAAGTACGTACATACATACATATATACATACATACGTACGTACGTACATATGGATATAAGCACACGCTTGAACACTCACAATATGTATGTATGTTAATATGTATGCGTGTATAAATGTATGTATATATGTATGCGTATACATTTCTTTCGGAGACCCCCTTCGGTCACGAATAACCATGGAATTGCACCTAGAAAGTTACCCTCCGAGGCAAAGTCTGGACAAGGTTGTTTATGGAAGACCAGCAGTCGCCTATGCATACCAGCCTCCCCTCTCTATACCAGGGATGTTATCCAAGGAAAAGGCAAGGGCCCATACAGCTTTGCACCAATGACGTCCCAACGCATTTCTAATTTCTTTCTTGCCCACAAGGGGCTAAAAACAGAGAGGACAAACAAGAACAGACAAACGGATTAAGTTGATTATATCGACCCCAGTGCGTAACTAGTACTTATTTCATCGACCTCGAAAGGACGAAAGGCAAAGTCAACCTCGGCGGAGTTTCAACTCAGAACGTCTCAGCAGACGAAATACCTATTTCTATTTCTTTACTACCCACAAGGGGCAAAACACAGAGGGGATAAACAAGGACAGACAAAAGGATTAAGTCGATTACATCGACCCCAGTCCGTGACTGGTACTTAATTTATCGACATCGAAAGGATGAAAGGCAAAGTCGACCTCGACGGAATTTGAACTCAGAACGTAGCGGCAGACGAAATACGGCTACGCATTTCGCCCGACGTGCTAATGTTTCTGCCAGCTCGCCGCCTAACTCATTTCTACAGCTGAGTGAACTGGAGCAACGTGAGATAAAGTGTCTTCCTCAAGAACGCAACACGCGGCGGCGATGCTGTTGGAATTTACTGTGTATGTGTGTATATATATATATAAATATATCCCGAGGGACGAGATATACTTGACTGGATTAAATCCAATATATAACTAGCAGTTATTTTATTAACTCTGAAATATTAAGTATAAATCAGACAAAAAAAAATCAACAGATTTTCTCTTACTGAAAAGGTGATGAAATAAACGACAAACGGAAAAGATTTGTCATTCGGTTTTTATTTATAGATTACTAATATGTTATAAATACTCACCAGTCAGACTCGACTTATAAATATATTTATTCAATATGACGATAGCTCCGAGAAATATCAGATTTTCTAAAACCTCAACTGTTATTCATTTTTTGCCAAGTTTGCAAAGCAAATTTTATATATATTCACAAATAGATATACTCGCATGTATTTATGTTTTGTTTAGTGTGTGAGCACTTACATGGACCTGCTTGTATGCTTATAAGTTTATAGGCATATCCATTTATACACACATATACACAAGTATCTATTTATACATAGGTGCATTAAGAGATATGCATATATGTCTAACCACTCACGTGCTTTTTTGAAAAAAAGGGAAAATAAGTGGGGTAGAATTTCCATCAAAAGGAGTCGTGGAAAAAAAATGGGGGAAGTCGATCAATAGGGATTGTGTATCACAGAAATGTCAGAGTGTAAAATGGGAAACTGATTAGGTTTATCCATGGAAAGAAAGGCCTACGGAAAAGACCTCGGTAACCTCGGGCCATAATGTCATGCAAAAAAAAACACATTACAGTAACTGACTCTCTTTTTTCCTTTCTTTTTCTGGTTCATAGGATTACGCTCAAGGTGGCTCCGTCATTCACACGTGCCATCCTTGCTACATTCACCCATCTCTTTTTGAAACATTCACGAGACAAAATTTCCCTCTCTACTCTCTCCTTCCTCTTCAAGTGATACTTGAAGAAGTTGATGAGAGATTCACCAGAGAGGAAAGTGTTTGTCTTTAGACCTTTCAGACGCGTCCACTATACACATTCTTTTGTCATAGCCACAAGTACGATGAAAATGGCTCTTCCTTCC
>NC_043000.1:118043094-118048094 GCF_006345805.1 Octopus sinensis
TATCGCTTGACAACCAATGATGGTGTGTGTGTTTACGTCCCCGTAAATTAGTGGTTCGGCAAAAGAGACCGATAGAATAAGTACTAGACTTACAAAGAATAAGTCCTGGGGTCGATTTGCTCGACTAAAGGCGGTGCTCCAGCGTGGCCGCAGTCAAATGACTGAAACAAGTAAAGAGTAGAGTCTCTTGATACTTTCGAAGTGCTGTTTTAGTGGTGATTGAACTTGGGACTTTCTGATGATATTTTTTTCCCTGAATTGTGGTTTATATAACACTCGGCCCCAAAGACCACTGAAAATACTTGCACTGTGCATCGATTTAAATGTTAAATGAGATTGGAAAAGATTTCAAATTAGAAATTAAACCCAATGAAAATATTTTCTTTCTGTCCCCGTAACTTAGCGGTTCTGCAAAAGAGACTGATAGAATAAATACAAGTCTTTTAACAAAATCTGGGGACCGCTCGTTCGACTAAACATTTGGAGGCAGTGCTTCAGCATGATCGTAGTCCAGAGACTGAAGCAAATAAAATTTAAACGAGAAAAGAGAAATAGAAAAGCAATGCTCTAGAATGGCCGTGACCGTGATGGCTAAGGCAACCAAAGCAATAAATAATGAATTCAAGTATATAACATTTCTATGATGATCCTATTTAATGGCTAACGAAATATAAATCATCACCAGTTTATGTAATGCCGCATAAATTGTAAATTGATCTATACGTTTCGCCTGTCATTTTCTATTTTAGTTTCACTTCACTTGAAAATATATTTATTACAAGTTTCTATGAACGCAGTCCCTTTGTAGGTGTGGGGCCAAGCCCCTGCTGTTGTGGGGGATCTCAGAGTACTGAAAAGAGACGAAGACATTGCAAATAAAATTAAGATTGGTTTTAATCATTTTACACTTGTTAATCATGACGGTGAAGAAAAGAGGTTCTGGATACAAGCTCTATTCTGTATTTTCATTAATCAAGACGAGAATGTGGGTATTAGTATTTGGTGACTGCTGATATTTGTCAGTTTTAGAATCACTTAATCAGTCCTCCAAAGCAGGGCCCAGCAACCACCAGCCAGGATCATTTAGTGCCGGGCCTCATAGAAAGAATGAATTTAAAAATTTTATTTATATTTTATTGACCATCGCAGTTTGCAGGGTGTTTTTGCATTACATATATGTTACATGTGTAATAATTAAATTATATATTACGCAACTTATTGAATTTTGTTATGCGTTTGGTTTCCCGGTCTAAGGGGAAAATGTCTTGCGTGAAACCGTTCTGTGGGGATCACTACCGTAATGCGAAAAAAACACTTTGTTACTAGTCTGCATCAAGGAAATTATACATGTTTCGGTAACAGAGTAGTCTAGAAAGTTTAGCTGTGTGCGTACATATTAGTCACTCTTCTAACGTTGAGGAGAACTAACATGGTGAACTTTCAGGGCAGATTTGACAAACTGAATTATTCTTCCTTCCCACTACAATATTTTTCTTTACTACCCACAAGGGGCTAAACACATAGCGGATAAACAAGGACAGACAAAGGGATTAAGTCGATTACATCGACCCCAGGGCGAAACTGATACTTTATTTATCGACCTCGAAAGGTTGAAAGGCAAAGTCGACCTCGGCGGAATTTGAGCTCAGAACGTAACGACAGACGAAATACCTATTTCTTTACTACCCACAAGGGGCTAAACACAGAGGGGACAAACAAGGACAGACAAAGGGATTAAGTCGATTACATCGACCCCAGTGCGTAACTGGTACTTAATTTATCGACACCGAAATGATGAAAGGCAAAGTCAACCTCGGCGGAATTTGAACTCAGAATTAAATATAATTTTTCGAGAAATAAGACAACAAAATACAAATTTTTAACCTAACTCCCAGAAATGCGATAACTGATCAACAGGCTACAACGAATAAGTAAATATACGTTACGTATTGGCTCGATTAACGTGAATATTTTTGCAGAGGTGCTTAATTGAAACGGTCTCAATTAGGAATGAAATCTTTGAATCAGCATCAGAATCTCGGTAATAAAATATCTAATCGAATAATTGAATCAAATATCTTGTATTCTCTTACTTAATTTATCAATTCTTCATAAAAATTCTATAATGTTATTTATGTCGGTGACACATGCAGCTGGAGTCGACGAGGTATTAAACTCATCTAATCTTAATGAATTGATTCGGATCTGTAGAACGGGCAAATATTTTAATTAAGTATTAGCAGAGGCTTCGCTGTGTGGTGAGAAGTTTGCTTCCCAACCATATGGTTCTGAGTTCAGTCCCACTGCTTGGTACATCGGGCAAGTCTGTTCTACTGTAGCCTCGGATCAATCAAATCCGCATGAGTAGATTGGTAGATGAAAACTGAAATAATCCCGTCGTATATATATATATATATATATTTATTGGGTTGTCCGGAAAGTTCATGCCGATTTATAGCAGCTTACATTTCGACTTATTTTAGAACATGGTTGAGTCCATAAAATAGGATTTGACTACACCTCCATTTAGAGCACAGTTTAAGCTATCTTTTCGTGGAAGAAGATTTATGTTCCTATAGCCTGTGTTAATTCTGTATCCCTTTAAAATGAAAGATAAGAAAATTCATTTTCGGCACTTGATGCTTTGGAAACCAGACAAAAATTGCTGCAGCTGGGTTGGGATGTGTTACCCCACCTTCCATATTCACCAGATATTGCTCCTTCGGATTTCCACTTATTTAGGTCTCTACAGAATAGTCTCAATGGCAAAAAATTCAATTCCTTGGATGACGTAAAAAGATGCCTTGATGAATTCTTTGCCATGAAACCACCTCAATTCTTGGAAGAGGGTATTTTCAAGCTAAAGGAACGATGGAGACGCATTGTGCAACAAAATGATTCCTATTTGGTTGATTAAAAATGTAATGGCAAGTATTTATTGACCTTTATCTTTCCTTTAAAAATCGATACTAACTTTTCGGACAACCCAATATAATTTTTAAAAATAAATAATGAGGTCGATACATTTGACTAAAATTAAAAGGCGTTGCCCCAACATGGCCGCAGTCAAATGACTGAAACAAGGATAAAAGATATGTATGTATGCATGTCTTTGTGTATCTATTTGTCCCCACCATCCCTTGAGAGTATCGGTTTGTTTTCGTCCCCGTAATTTAACAGTTCGGCAAAAGAGACCAATGGAATAAGTACTAGGCTTTAAAAACTGGGGCCGATATGTTAAGGCAGTGCTCCAGTTTCGCCGCAGATAAGTGACTAAAACACGTGAGAAGTAAAAAGCAAAAATGAAAAAAATATTTATGTTGCTGAGCTTTAACTCTCTAACTGAAGAATCTTATTCTGGATATACGAAAAGAAAGTTGAAAGGTATATTTAGACACTTATTTAGTTTAATGGAACAATATTCAAAGAAATCTTAAGAATTTCATTGTACCTTTCAACATCAGCTATCCGTATGATTAATCGCTCCACAAATCCCAATGGCAACAAATGTTACTTATAAAATATTTCCTTTAGCAGTATACGTGTATTTTAACTTGTCTATCAATAGCTGTATTATTAGTGTTTTCAAATATAGTAACATTCATCCATTTTCATTAATTTTAAAGTTTATTGATATTATGTGTCCCATAAAAAGCTGATAGTTTATCAAAAATTATAAGTGTCTTGGGACACAGCTGGAACGACAATGGGTCTTGGTTATGAAACCTTACAATTACCCTTTTCACGTGTGCAGAGGTTGTTGTAGTAGCACTATTAGGGACGAAAGAGAGAATGAAAATAGTGAAATTTTTTCCAATCACATGTCGTTGTTATGCTTGTGAACTTGGATTTTTCTGAATATAGTATGTATATAAGCATATATATTTACATGCTAGTAAGCTGAGAAACAATTGTAGTCGAATCTGGATATCCATTAGTAAAATAAATTTTACTCATCTTATACTTCATCTCTTTATTTATAAATTATCCACTCATAATGTTTTTCTATTGCATCAGACTATCCATTCTAGGGGATTCGTTGCCTGATACATACATACATACATACATACATACATACATACATACATACATACATACATACACCTATCGCGCACTCAATACATCGCGAATTTTTGTGGTTAATATATATGTAAATTTATATCGTGGACTCCTCAGTATGTCCCGATAGATATTTATATTTTTTAAATTATTTCTATGATAAAATAAGCATTTTTACGCCTAAAAATAAATCAATAAATAAAAGTATACAGTGCAGAACTGTTTCTACTTCGCAGATATTCACTTATTGTTGGGGGAGGGGGGTAACGGAATACCCAAGATAGACGAGGGATTACTGTATATATATATATATATATATATATATATATATATATAATATATAATATATATATCTTGAAAGTCTTTGTAAAAATTACTTAATATAATTTGAATTATAAAGGGTTTTTTAATAATTATTTTTTTAACAAGTAGTAAAATCTTTTAACAGAATATCACTGACCTTTTTGGAAGAAGATTTTTCGTAGTGTGTGAGAGAGCTTTCCATTCATCTTTTCAAACACACGTGCCTCTTGGATATATATATATAATATACGTTGCCGAGATCCCCTTCGGTCGTGACTGACCATGAGATTGCACCTAGGAAGTTACCCTCCCAGGGAGAAATCCGAGCAAGTTTGTTTTATGGAAGACCAGCAATCGCCCATGCATACCGGTCTCCCATCTCCACGCCACCAGTGTTATCCAAGAGAAAGGCAACAGCAGATACACAGATACAACCTGGCACCTGTAACGTCGCAACTTATTTCTACAGCTGAGTGAACTGGAGCAACGTGAAATAAAGTGTCTTGCTTAAGAACACAACACGCAGCCCGAACGTAACCTCACGATCGTAAGCTCAACGCTCTAACCACTGAGCCATGCGCCTTCACTACTCAATGGCTCATATATATATATATATATATATATATATATATAAATAT
>NC_043000.1:118053094-118063094 GCF_006345805.1 Octopus sinensis
AGAAAGAAAATGAGAAAATTCATTTTGTCATCATATTATTTATTTATTACTGTATTTCCTCTAACATACATTAGAACAATCAAATGCATTTATCAAATAATTGTAACATCGTAACTGGGTTTCCAGTTCCATTCATCGAGAATATACCAGTTTGCAATTTAGATGACTAAGCAATCTGTATAAATATACATCATAGCTATTTGCTATGTAGAGTGCATACAGGGCGCATCAAAAGCTGGTGACATTTTTATCATTTCTAAAATTTTTCTCTTGAAATCTCAAATTTTCTACTAGAAGCAAGTAAAATGCTTGCATACTCAGCATTAGCTTATGAAAATATGATATTTAACTCTAAAGTACACATTCTAAAATAAATATTTAAATAAAGCGGTTCATACTTATCTTCAGTAAGGCAAAACTGTTACAAATACGTATAATTTGCAATGTATACATTTTTTTTTTATCACGATGCAATTTAAAACATATTGTTGGACTGCACAGAAAAATAAAATAGGAATTAATGAATTCTTATTTGTCCACTTGGTTAGAATATTTATTCGAACTGCATCTCAAACTAACTTGGACATATGCCATTCACACTTACCTTACATCACTGGAGAAAATACGACAATGTTGAGCACTTTAAAATATTAATGTAGGATGATATTTCCTTTTTTTTACAATATTTTACTCAAAACTCTTTTTTCAATATCATTATACATGTACACATACACACACATACATACATACATACACACACACATACATACATACATACATACATACATACATACATACATACATACATACATACATACATACATACATACATACATACATACGTGCTGGACTGCTGAACTCTACACGTTTTTTATTTTTATCATTCTGTATTTTTTTTCATTCTCTCTCTATTTATTTTCTCTTGTTCCTTTCTGTCGAAGAGCGTAGGCTCGAAGCGAAAACTTTTCCATTTTTCTGGCGCGTCAAACTAATACACTTGCTTGTTCTAACACCAGTCTTCGTCTTTTGTTTTTATATAAATTTGAACTATATATGTGTGTATGTGTGTCTGTGTGCGTGTGTGTGTGTGTGTGTGTGTGTGTGTGTGTGTGTGTGTGTGTGTGTTAATACATATATGTGTAAGTATAAAATGAGCTAAGAGAAATAGCTTAGAGTTGCCAGTGATGCATTTGGACATAAAGGTATTTGAAATATTATATAGAATAAAAAATTTTTTATTGAAGCCAGCTTCTTTTCGAGAGTAAGTAAACAAACACTTAGCGGTAATTGCAAACAATTCCGAAAGAGTAGGAGGAGAGATAACCTTCATATTGTGCCTCTGTTGTTTGGTGACAGGGGATCAATGATTCAATGAACTGAATTACTTGTTCCTAAATTAACGTGTGCTGGATTATTCTACAGACATAGATACTCTTAACGTAATACTCAGGTAGAATCAACACTACACAGTGTATAACAAGGCTGTACTTCTTAATTGTGACTACAATCCACCAAACTGGCTTCTCTACAGTTTCCATCTTACCATTTTCACGCACAACATATAAGGCGACTCGGGGCTCCAGAACGTTACGATTTCCTCAAGGTGCCACGCACTGGAATCGAACCTGAGACTTCGTGAATGCAAAGCAAGCTTCTTCACTATAGTACCTCTACTATTTCCTATATACTGGTTTCAAAATTTGTCCCAAGAATAACAATTTTGTGGGAGGTGGTGCGTCGATTACATCGACCCCAGTGTTCGACTGGTACTTTATCGACCCCTATGCTCAACTGGTAATTGTGTTATCGAACCTTATGTTCAGCTGGTATATATTTTATCGATTCCGAAAGAACGAAACGCAAAATCGACTTCGGTCGAATCTGAACTGAGCATTTTGCCAGGCATACAAACGATTCTGCCAGCTCGCCGCCTTATATTTCCTATATGTTATATAAGTTGTCTGATCAATAAGTATCCGGACTGTTGCCATAGAAACGAAGCTAAAGCACACAAGGTGAAACCGCACAGTAAAGATTGATCCTGATCTCTACTGTGCATGCGCACTAAGTTTTAATGTTCTAGCTTACTTCAACTGTTTACAGCAGGGCTTAGAAGGAAGGTGTGTAGCGTGTGATCGTCGCATTGTCCATGACAAAGAAAGCTGAGCTGAGAACCTGCATTAAATTTTGTCAAAAGCTTGGCGAAACCTGCTCGGAGGCCTATTCAAAGTTTTCAAAAAAGTTTCCATCGTTCTCGACACAATCAAGGAGATCTTGTGCAACTGAAACCCGAGTGTCTTTTTGGTCAGCTGAAAGCAGTTTTGGCACAAACTTGGCAGACACGCGTCTCATACCCAAATTTTCAGTGATAATGGACTGAGCTGAACCGTAACTAATCTGCACATCCTCTGACAACTCACGGGTGCTGATTCGACGATTTTCCCTCACGATTTTCCCTCACATTTGTGATGTTTTTCTCAGTTCTGCTGGTTGCGTGTCTCCCACAATGTTCATCAATATCGACATTTTTTTGGCCATCTTGGAAACGTCTGAACCACTCGTACATTTGTGTGCGACTCGTACACTTCTCTCTATACACCTTCTGCAACTCTGCATAGGTCTCTGGGCAGGTATTGCCATGACAACTTTCTCTGTCACGGTCAACGCGACGATCACACACTACACACCTTCCTTCAAGCATTGCTGTAAACAACGGAAGTAAGCTAGAAGTTAAAACTTAGTGCTCATGCCCAGCAGATTTCAAGATCAGTTTGTGCCAAGCGGTTTTCCTCTGCGTGCTTTAGCTTTGTCACAACAGAAACAGTCCGGATACTTATTGATCAGACCTCCTATAAAAACTATTTTTCCTTGACTTGGTTGTATCGAATGAAGTGTCGGAATGATGGAAGACATAATTGACCGCAATGTTATTTGAAAGATCTGCATGAAACATTAAGAAAGAAAACTTTCAAACATTTAGAAACCCGCTGGGACTCCAACTGTGACGTTATTACTACATATAAATTCACAAGCTAATCATAATTCGAAGACCACGCTGTTTATGTTCTTTTACTGCAATATTTCGATGTGGTTGCGCTATATTCATGAATTATACTCTTTGGTGGCAAGAAGTCCGCTCTTCTGTTACGGCTATGGCCAGACAGTTTGTTAGTATTATGACCTCTAATTTTGGAGATTAATAGCGGATTAGTAGAGTCGTTAGAGCGTTGAAAAAATAATTTGCTGTATTTATTCCAGCTCTTTACGTTCTAAGTTCAATTCTCGCCGAGGTCAACTATAACTTCCTTCTTTTTGGAGAATATCAATCAAAGTGATGGGGGCGATGGTACGGACTAATTTCTTGCCACCAAAATTGCGGGCTTGCACCGAAATCAGAAATAATTATTTTGGTAATTAATATTACTGCAATTAAGGCGCTGTGCTGGCAGAATCGTTAGCACGCCAGACAAAATGCTTTGCGGCATTTCTTTCGTCTTTGCGTTCAAAGTTCAAACTCCATCGAGGTTAACTTTGCCTTTCATCCTTTTGGGGTCGATAAATTAAGTATCAGTTGACCACTGGGGTCGATGTAATCGACACATACCCTTCCCCGACATTGCTGGCCCTGTACCAAAATTTTAAACCGATATTATTTCTGAAATCATTATTACACCCTGACGAAGTATAAACTTCAGTGTGTGTGTGTGTGTGTGTGTGTGCCTATGCATACATTCATGTACGTATGTATGAATGTGTGTATGTATGCATGTGTGTATGTATATATGTGTGTATGCATATGTATATATGTATGTATGTGTGTGCGTACATACATACATACAGATGCACAAACATACATACATATATACATATGCATACACACAAATATATACATGCACACACATGCATACATACACACATGCATACATACGTACAGGCATAGGCACACACACACACACACATGCGCACAAACAAACAAAAAGGAACGCAGTGTAAATATCGGATAGAGTCAAGACTTTTGAAAAGGTTGCAAAACGCAACGAAAATTTTAGATAATAAGAGATAAGTGGAAATTTTACCGGTGAGTGAGTTAAATTATAAGACACAAAAAGAAAATGACTCTCCCCAGACACAACAGAATATGCTTCAACACACGAACTCATATAAAGAATCTTGCAAACCAAATCCCAAAGCGAAAAATAATAATAATAGTAATAATAATAATAATAATAATAATCATAATAATAATAATAATAATAATAATAATAATAGGCGCAGGAGTGGCTGTGTGGTAAGTAGCTTGCTAACCAACCACACGGTTGCGGGTTCAGTCCCACTGCGTGGCATCTTGGGCAAGTGTCTTCTGCTATAGCCCCGGGCCGACCAATGCCTTGTGAGTGGATTTGGTAGACGGAAATGAAAGAAGCCTGTCGTATAATATATATATAATATATATATATTATATATATATAATATATATGTGTGTGTGGGTGTCTGTGTTTGTCCCCCTAGCATTGCTTGACAACCGATGCCGGTGTGTTTACGTCCCCGTCACTTAGCGGTTCGGCAAAAAGAGACCGATAGAATAAGTACTAAAAGGTGGTGCTCCAGCATGGCCGCAGTCAAATGACTGAAACAAGTAAAAGAGTAAAGAGTAAAGAGAATAATAATGATAATGATAATGATTATACTACTACTACTACTAAATAATAATAATAATAATATTAATAATAATAATAATAATGATAATAATAATAATAATAATGATAAAAATAATAACAACAACAATAATAATGATAATAAAAATAATGATGAAGATCATCATCATAATAATACTAATGATAAAATAATAACAACAACAATAATGATAATGATAATAATAATAATAATAATAATAATAATAATAATAATAATAATAATAATAATAATGATACAGTGATAACAGCAACAACAGCAACAACAATAATAATGATAATGATAAAAAAATTAATAATAATAATATGTACTAGTAATATCGTCATAGGGAACCTTAAATCTGTGGCTGCCATGAATGCAAATATGAGATAATTTCTACCATATGCTGTCTATCAATGAAATCTATAGTTTCATCTAATCTATTTTCTCTCACCTTCCCGCTGACTTATTTGAACGAGTTATTCGATATGGTCACACTGAAGATATGTAAACCCAAAACGCGCTTACATATATACATGTACACGTGTGTGTCATTATAATCTATAATTATATTTAGCTGTAAATAATATAGAATGGCATATACATATGAATATAAATACGTGTGTGGTGTATGTGTGTGTGTGTATGCCCCCATCTGTGTATGTGTATAGGTGGTATATATCGTATATATATATGAGTATTTGATTTGTGTAAGTATAAGGAAATAAAAATGTTCCCCCGGTGAATTGTTTTGGTTCTGTATCCAATTGCGCTTAGAACACCCACTGCAGAGGATGCAAAATACCGCAATGGTTAAACGTACGTAAGCAAAAAAAGAAAAAAAGGATATAAAATGCATCGTGTGTTTATCATAATTTTTCCTATATGTATGATCGTATGTATGAATATATATATAAGTAACAAGTAAAAGAGTCAAAAGTACGGCTAAGCAACTTTTTAATCACTAAGGATGAACGAGCTCTATTTGTACTCTTACACGTTCTTAATAGAACACATCTCAACTATATATATACATATATATATATATACTAGCAGTATAGCCCGGCGTTGGTCGGGTTTGTTTTTTAGTTGCGCTTAAAACGGCAGACATTGATGTTGCATTAACAAAGTTTTGACATAGTTTCAATCTTTTTTGAAAAATAAAAATTTTGCATTATGTAGCTTGTTATTCTCTTTAAGTGAACATTTTTCTGGTTGAAATACACCGAAAAAAGGTGACACAGCAGTAAAAAAATCGTAAAAAATAGGGATTTTCATAGAAAAAAAGCACCTTTTTGATGTAAATAATTCTTGGTGTTAACATGGTCCGATTTGAATTTTTTCTTCTACGGAATAAAGAGCAAGCCTTCTTCTATCATAATCTCAATTTTGGTCAACTTGCGCCGCAGGGTCTCGGAGGAGATAATGTTAGTTGAAGGCTACCAAACCTGCCACACCACACACACACATATATACATATATATATATATATATAATATATATATATATATATATATATATATATATATATATATATATATATATATATATATATATATATATAGATATATATATATACAGTGCGGCTGCATACATAAAGCGGTCAAACTTAGTGAGAAATCAATGAGCAGGTATATAGATAGATAATTTGACAATGTGACAGAACATAAGACAGAGAAAAAGAAAAGAAAGAAATAAAGGAATTGAACAAGGAAACTAAGATCAATGAAATTTTGATACCTAGCTCAGCAAATATGAATGATGGCGCCTTGATGAAAATTGTTCGAACATGGGAGACAGAAATGAAGTATACTGTTTGCATGAATCTTTCTCAAAATCTTTGCATTTAATAAAAATATAATTGGTTATTTCTTCATCTAACTCTTTCTTTAGTTCTTTGACTTATTCTACCATTTCCTCACTATCCCCATGCCATTTCCTTATTGTTTATACTTCAATTTCTTTGTCTGTACCAGGTCTCTCTCTCTCTCTCTTTCTTCTTTTCCTTCTCTCTCTCTCAATGTTTCTACGGCAATGTTAACAATCATACGACAATAACACAGTGATACACAAAGCAAAGTGAGAAATAATCTAGTAACGACGAAATGTTTATTGCATAACTCAACTTATTTGTGTTAATTGATGAGTGGTAACTAATGAGAAATATATATATGTGTGTGCGCACGCACACAAACAAGCACAAGCACACACACACACACACATATGGTGAACACGGTTCGTGACTGAGTAAGACCATTTCCTAGATCCATTTGACTCTAAGAAACATCACAAACTTGGTCTCCTCGCCGCTGATGACGTTTCATATGGCTTCTAAGGCCTGCAAGGAACTTGAAAGGGACATACAAGTCGTTCCATAGGGGCCAGTAGCAACTCGACCACCTGAATGTCGAGACTTACGAAGCTGAGTCCACTGGCCGGCCCAAACACTCTTCTAATACACAAGGTCCGCGGTCGACTTTGCCTTTCATCCTTTCGGGGTCGATTAAATAAGTACTAGTTACGCACTGGGGTCGATATAATCGACTTAATCCATTTGTCTGTCCTTGTTTGTTCTCTCTGTGTTTATCCCCTTGTTGGTAGTAAAGAAATAGATGATCATACTGGATATTCTATTAGCAGACGGAGGTGTCTCCGTGACCACGCTTATGGTTGAATACACCCGCCTTTGCGAAGCAGACACGATTACACTGGTCTCACAGAAGAGGCCCTTCGTGCCCTTCACAGGAATAAGATTCCCATCCTCCATGTATTCACCAGCTCATTCACAACTCAGTGTATGCAACCCAATAGTTCTGTAATTACTTCTCTATAGCTCCCTATCTGATGCAAGATTGTCCCAGGTGTTAGCATCCATATTATCGTTTTAAATGTGCTTTTCATATTGTATTTCAAAGTTTGTGTAGCTTCAACAGGGGATGTTTGCTTACTTCACCTCACCATCAGGGCTTGTTTTGGCATGCGGTTGTCTTCTGGTGCTCGTCGTAACCAAGTTACCCTCTCCCTCGAACTTGATGTCCATGTTAAAGTTTGAGATCAATAATTCATTACCAAGAATAGCATTTAGTAAATATAGCTTTGATAACTTTGGTAGGTTTCTGCCAGTATAGGCCCAGGCCATGTCTAAATAGTACCACCTGGTGAAGTCTTTTAGTCATATATGAGGCACCATGGCTACCTCTAGCAAAGAGTTATAATTGTTGGAGACATATCCTAGTGTAGGAGGTTGGTCCAGGACTTTTTGAAGAAATTTGTCCAGAGAACTTTTGAATTTTATGAGATCCGTTTACATTTTGACGTATTTTGGTATGGTATCAAACAGATCTGGACCGGTTGAGGTAAAGAAGTTGTAGCGTAATGTTGTTACGAGTTCTGAGTTCGATTTTTGTAGTGGGTATATAGCACGGGGGCCAAGTCTTGCGTGAATTTTAAAATCGATGCCAGCATCATTTGTGCAATATTGAGGAAATATTTTCCACATCACACAAATGATGTAGCACTCCCGACAGCGTTTGAGTCTTTTTAGTCGACCCCAATAGTCAATGCTTGTTATGCCGTCTATGTTTCTTGTTATTGACCTCTGGAGTGCTTCCACTTTCATAATGAGTTGCTTCGCAAAGGGAGACCATACTGGACAATAGTATTCAAGGTGGGGTCGGGCAAAATTCTATAGTCACCCAGGTTGTTGAATTTAGATATATCCATTCTCAAAATTCTTATTTACACATTCATTCATGCGACTCGCCTCATTACAATGTTTTTTTCATTATTTTTATCGATATCACATTCAACAATAATTACATCTTGTATTAATGATATAAGTATTAATGATATATTTGATGATTGATGTTTTGTTAATTACATGGCAGATGCAAAAACTTATGACATCCACACGCGTTTTATTTTGCTTTATGATATTTATTGAAGGTAATTTAACTCTTAACGAGAGCATTTGTGCGCCTCCGTATAAATTAGTATCTATTTCTAGCTTCTAACAAATACCAACAGGTGACAAAATAGCTAAAATGTGATCTGGTAGAATATTTTCAGGATACATTCCGCATCTTTTCTCTTACGTATGCGAGAGCTTTAAAACAAATCTGCTTGAAAATTGCTGTGCCCTTATAGCACACCACGATCAACCACTGCATCAGTGAAAGAAATGAAGAAATGAAAGTTTAGTTCAGTTGACAGGTCTTCAAATTTCAATTCAGAGTGTCATTATACGCTTCTATGGAACGTTTGCTATAAGTAAGCAGGCCATAAGTGAATTGCTTTGGGAATAGGATAACTCTGCATCAACTAAAAGAACTTTGCACCCCATCTTAGAAACTCACTTAGTTATGCCTCTCTGCCACTGATTTATAGAGTAATAGGACTTCACTATTGGGCTTCATGTTTTCATCGTACTTGGTCGTACAGGATTTCCGAAGAAAACACACACACACACATATTGCACAAGCACTCACAGGCACACAGACACACAAACAAACACACAAATACACAAAATAACAACCCCCAAAGTTAACGAATGTATATATATATTCAGAAGTTACAATTATTTGTGGAACCAGCAATGCCTCTTATCAGGGCGACCGGAGTATTGTATGATTTACAAGTTCAAGTAAATGGGATTAGTTACAGAACCGTCAAAATAGAATGATCTCATTAATTTTTAAAAGATAAATGTAACTCTGGTAAATTAACATGATGTCCCTCCGTAATATACGTTTTCAGGTTCCCAACAGGTGTAATCGTGGCACCACACCCAACAATCTTTTCTGGAAAGTGCCTCTTCTACACATCTTTCCGAGTACTACTCGCAAACTCCAGTCTTCGGTACGAATTTTCTTCATTAAAAGCATGGCCTATTCTTGGAATATAACTTTTCCAATAACTCTTCAAAATGCGACGAACTCCTATGTCTTGACACGTTTGCTACTCAAATTTTCTTGAGCTTTGGCAATACGTTTCTAGTGTCCAGTTTTGATTTGCCGGGCTTGACAAAATGCGTGGTCTTCCTGAACGTTATTTTTTTGTGAACAGTCTGAATAGTTGCCTCTGCTTCAATCTTATCTTTAATTCTAGTGATGGGAAGTCTCTTTCGTGGATCAGCTTGAGAATCCATCTTCAACTGCCTTTGCAATTCAATTGTGTTTTGAATCTTCCGGTAACATTCGACGATAAATTTCCTTCGTTCGAAGCTTAGTCTGGCTCCTCTCAGTATTTCCAATGGTTTAACTCAAAACAGAAATGTAAACACAATGAATTGTTATCTGCTCAACTGGTTAAGGTCAAACAAGTGACAAGC
>NC_043000.1:118070594-118085594 GCF_006345805.1 Octopus sinensis
TCAAAAGGGTTAAGAAAACTGGGGCAGAAAATAGATAATAAATGGGATCTGAAAAGAGAGTCTTAGTTAAGCTTGGATGGAAGTAGAAACGCATCGAATTGCAAGAAAAGAAGCCGTTGCAGCGATGATGTAAAAGGCAAGTTGAGGAGACGACATATACGTGGCTGATGGCAGTGATGTGGGTTGGTTGGTTTTGTATTAATCAGTTCAACGACTTGTTCTTTTTTTTATGCAATCTGGAATGTTAGTGTATGCAGCGACAGTGCTGTCCCAGATGAGAAGACTATAGTAATGTCCCCAATGTAGAAGCAGTTTTCTTACACTTGATCTATATGGAGTGTCACAGCTGATGAGAGTTGGAGTAAAATCAGATTCTGAATGGGCAAGCTAATGTCTGATGAGCAGCTTTTGATGGTATAACAAATGAAGATCAGCATGAAATATGAACAAACATGATGAGGCTTAGAACTTATATTGAGCTGAACAACTTTCCTCGTTGTCCAATGCTAGAGAGGGAGCGTACAAGATTTTTTTCTTAATATGTACTGTAATATATTTGTATTTGTTTTGTTTAGAGAAATAAGTCTAGGTTTGAGGGACCGAAACCCCAAACATGAACTCGACACTTCAACAGCGAATGACGACAACGGCTACAGTGTCCGCGCAATCCGACGCCCTTGCTCTCCCAGTAGGGCATTAGTTAAATTTCGCCGACCGTCGAATGTGGTTAGCATTCGTGAGGGACATGGTGAACTTGTTAGTCGAACCCGGCTGAATCCATTCCGGGTGAATGCTGCCGCAAGTACAAATAACTACTCCGGGACTTGCGAACATCTTGCTGGTGCAAGCGCTGTCGAGCGAAAGCCTGGTATACAGACACCATTAGGCACCAAGGATCATCAGGAGAGTATGTGCACCGTTTCAGAACCTTTCTCCCGAAAGCTTTACAGCGCACAGCTCCTTCCTCTCATTGATGTGGGGGCCCCGCTTACAGGATTCTCTGACTATATTCGATACTGTGACCCCTTCGGTATGAATAACCATGGGATTGCACCTAGAAAGTTACCCTCCAAGGCACAAGTCTGGGCAAGGTTGTTTATGGAAGACCAGTAGTCGCCCATGCATACCAGCCTCCCCTCTCCAGGCCACCGATGTTGTCCAAGGGAAAGGCAAAGGCCGATACAGCTTGGCACCAGTGACGTCACAGCTCATTTATTAACGTGCAAGTAGCTAAGCACTCCACAGACACGTGTACCCTTAACGTAGTTCTCGGGGAGATTCAGCGTGACACAGGGTGTGACAAGGCTGGCTCTTTGAAATACAGGTACAACAGAAACAGGAAGAAAGAGTGAAAGAGTACAGCAGGGTTTACCACTACCCCCTACCTGAGCCTCACAATGCCCGGTCTGGGAATTGAAACCGCGATCTTACGACCCCGAGTCCGCTGCTCTAACCACTGGGCCATTGCGCCTCCATATTCGATCTTAAGTCCTTTTATTGGTGTATCTAGAACAGATCGGCTTTGTGGACCTTACCCTTCTGCAGAATATAGCTTGTATGAAACGTAGGAGTGTTTGAACTTAGTTTTACAAGCTTGCAAAGCATTAATCAAAGTTTATGGTATTATCATTGTGTACAGCGATGTCTTGTTCCTACCCTGTGGTACTCAATTAGATCTTGATAGACTGGAACTAGTAAATATTACGAATCGTAAAAACCTAGATATACATCGTTCTCAGTTACTATGATAAGATACTTTAACACTTTACTATAATTTACATACTGGAGAAAGAGGATATATATCTTATTAAATATTAAGATTGAAATACACTAACGATTAATTATTCATATATACTGCATTTCTATAATGCACTGAGATACGAACGACAGTGAAACATATATTATATATATATAATTATAGATATATATATATATAATTATAGATATATATATATATATATATATATATATAGATATATATATAATATATATATATATATATATATATAATATATATATATATATTATATATATATATATATATATATATATGTATATATATATACATATATATAATCATATACATATTTATGTGTGCTTGCATGTATGTATATATAAGTATGTATGTATATATATATATATATATATGCATTTGTGTATGCATATCTGTGGGGTGCATGTATATGTGCATTGGTGTATGTATGTGTGCATATATGCGTATGTAAAGGAACGCAATACCCTTTGTTCCACAGCTACCGTATTTCAGTTTTATTTCTATCGCCTGCTGGCAAACAACAGGAGGCGTTTAAAGAATTACGGCAAAATGTACGGTAGCATGTTAAATTATCTCCTAATTCTTTATATATTTATTGCTTAAACGTCTGACATTATAACCTTACTGGTGGTTTAAGACACGAGCATCACCAAAATGAAGTATTTAGTATCATAAGTGTATCTACTCATGCTTTAAACAAGAAGCTCAAGAGATTTCCCCCCCAGTACTGCTATTTGTAAGAAGCATTAATCCATTCAGTCTGCTGAACAAACCTCTAAAAATTATTAGCTATAAAATGAAAATAACAAAATCGTATATAATTTAGCATTAATAGTTTTCAACCAAATGTTTTTTTTTTCCCCGATGGGATTTTCGGCAGTGCTATATTATACTAAAGAATTTCGCAGTCAGCAGATTTTTTTTTTTCCATAATGTATTAATATAAAATTAAATTAATGTTAAATTGTAGGTCAAGAGTTGATTAACAAATCTTTTAGGAATTTTTTTTTACGAAATATATTCCGTACGAGATTGTCACGTATGATGAGAAAAATACGCTTCTGTTATTTAATTGGAGTATCGCTGGAACGATGATAAAAACTTTATCGATTTTTCTTTCTCCTAAATAAGATATCTATATATATATAAAAGAGAGGTTGTGTGCTGTCTGTCTCCTACGATTTAGATTCCTAACTACTCCCACATTTTGCGGTGCAGTTTAACCAAAACCGGGTATCTTATTGTCGTGATTCATATCGAGCCCTTCTGGGTATTAGCGCGCGTCTACGATGAGTCTACGATTAAAAAAAAAATTACCATCAATTTTTCCCATTTTTAATGCATTTTTGGCATATATAAGGGAAGTAACTCTCTAAAAATTTATTATTAAATCTCAGAACGTAAAAAGCTACAGTAACACACACCCCCTTTATGGTTAGCCATATTGAGATGGCTATTATTATTTACATCTCTAAAAATGCTTATATAGTTATTTCCCTTACAAACCCGAGCAACGCCGGGCGATACTGCTAGTAACGTATAAGAAAATGTTAATTCTGCTATATAAGAAGCTCGCTTCGCTATCACGTTGTTTCAAGTTCGATCCCACGACGTGGCATCTTGGACGATTGTTTTCTATTACAGTACTAGGCCGATCAATGCCTCGTGATTAAATTTGGTAGACAGACACTGTATCAAAGTCTGTCGGATAGGTGTGTGTGTTCGAGTTTATGTGTGTGTGTGTTCTTGTATGTGTATGTATATATATGTCCTTGTGTGTATGTGTGTGTGTGTGTGCGTGAGTTCGTGCGTGCGCGTGCGTTTGTGTCTGCACGTGTTTCTTTGTTCTGCGTTTATCATACACATTTTCCAACGCTTGGTTTATTTACATTTTCGTAACAAAGCGATTCGGCAAAAAGAAAAAACAAACCACTGTGGCATTTAAAATATTTGAACGAAATTCAATTAATCAAATACTATGGGGACATACGTTGCAAATTATTAGTTACTTTCACTTCTATTAGACTACCAGTGGTGACAAACGGAAGATGAAAAACAATTTCTTTATGAATCTATTAACAATTCAAACGTGAAAGTTGAATACACACGTTCATTTTAAAATACCATCCGATCGTAGCTGAAATTAAGCATATCTTTTCTCCAGGTTTATACTAAGCACTTCCAGTGCTGAAATCGTAATGATTCGCGATAATATCTTGTTGAAAAAAAAGGGGGGTTATCCATGTTTCCTTTTGTCTGTTCCGATAACAAATAATTTCTATGAATTGTGAGATAGGAACACTAACACATAACGACGAATGTTCCAGTTATACATACATGTAAGGGATCTTTTCGGTCTGAACGGCAGTTTTTTCTAGCGGTGTCATATGAAATTGTCACCCATAATTATGACCCTAGTATCGATTTATTGCATTTCAATTTTTTTAGGGTTAGGGGTGGGGGGAAGGGTATCTTTTTTCTTCACAAATGTAAATAAACCCAATCTGTTTCTTAAACGAGGGACATATTCATACGACACAGAATGTATTTTTACCGCAATAGACTATACAGCGGTGGTGTACCCCCTACTGTCACGTTCTTGTTAGATTGACAGTATACAACCATTCTATCGCCCCACCACCGTACATGTCTCTACGAGAGATTTAGAAATTCAATATTTCTTCTTTTGATAATCAGTGAATAGACTTCACTGAATATAGATATATACAATTACGAAGTCGAGACAAATATCACCAGCTGACCGGTGTCTGCTACTCTAGGCCGATGAAAGACAACGATCCTGAAACGTGTGTCCCTAGATGCAGCTTCGGCGGCCGGGTGTGTTTGTCTCCCCTTCGTAAATGTATATAAGGACACAGGGAAAAATGTGTCAAAGCCATCAGGAGGCGTTCGGTGCTTCCTAGGGCTATACAGCGGTGGTGTAGCCCCTACTGTCACGTTCTTGTTAGATTGACAGTATACAACCATTCTATATATATATATATATTATATATATATATATATAATATATATATATATATGTATATATGGAAATGAAAAAGAGTGAGTTGGCAGAATCTTTAGCACGTCGAGGGCTGCGAGCTGGCAGAATGGTTAGCACTCTGGGCGAAATGCTTTGCGATATTTCGTCTACCGCTACGTTCTGAGTTCAAATTCCGCCGAGGTCGACTTTGCCTTTCATCCTTTCGGGGTCGATTAAATAAGTACCAGTTACGCACTGGAGTCGATGTAATCGACTTGTCCTTGTTTGTCCCCTCTGTGTTTAGCCCCTTGTGGGTAGTAAAGAAATAGGTATTTCGTCTGCCGCTACGTTCTGAGTTCAAATTCCACCGAGTTCGACTTTGCCTTTAATCCTTTCGGGGTCGATAAATTAAGTACCAGTTGTGTACTTGGGTCGATCTAATCGACTGGCCCCTCCCCAAAAATTTCGGGCCTTGTGCCTAGAGTAGAAAAGGTTTCATCCTTTAGAGGTCGATAAATTAAGTACCAGTTGCGTACTGGGGTCGATCTAATTGGTTGGTCCCCTCCCCCAAAATTTCGGGCCTTGTGCCTAGAACAGAAAATAATCTTTAGCACGTCGGATAAAACGCCAATCAGTATTTCTTCCAGCTCTTTACGTCTGAGTTGAAATTCCGCTAAAGTCAGCTTTGCCTTTCTTCCCTTCGGGGTCGATATAACAAAGTACCAGTCAAGTTCTAGAGTCGATGTTATCGACTTGTCCCTCCTCTCAAATTTTCTAGCCTTCAATCCTGCAACAGAGGGGTGACCCGTTCAGAGAGATTTTTGTAACCATAGAAATCGGGTAACAGTCTTTAGGAGTATTAGGGGTCAAGAAGCATTTTTTAAATAAAATATACAAATGAAATATCTTAAATGTATACACGTGTCCATAGGGTATGAATTTGTGTGTGTGCATGTGCGTGTGCGTGTGTGTGTGTGTGGTGTGCGTTCTGCCTGTGTGTTGTGTATGTGTCGCCTCGTGCACTCGCACAAGTTTGTGAGACTTCGCGTGCTCGCGTAAAATCTTGTGTAAACAAAACTTATTAAGTAGAGCGTGTTTGCAATAAGATCAGTCCATCACTGTTACTTATAACTGTTTGTATTTAGTCATTGTCCTGGATAGCAAATCGTTCGTCTAGGAATTACAAGTTTTGAATGACATGTTTTTGCTGGGCGTTTAACAAAGAGAGCCCTGCAATATATTCGTTATCATTTGTTATCATCTGCTCAAAAGCTTTTGACAAAACAGCAGCTTAAAAATCTTTAATAAGTAATGATTACACCATTTCCCCACCGAATGCCCTCCCTTGCAAACACCCTCAGTTATTTTACACTGGTTCGTTATTTCATTCTCTTCTCCATATAATTGTCTTTATACTCTTTACTCTTTACTCTTTTACTCTTATACTTGATTCAGTCATTTAACTGCGGCCATGCTGGATACCGCCTTTAGTCGGGCAAATCGACCCCAGGACTTATTCTTTGTAAGCCTAGTACTTATTTCATCGGTATATTTTGCCGGACCGCTAAGTTACGGAGACATAAACACACCAGCATCGGTTGTCAGGCTATGTTGTGGGCACAAACACAGACACACAAACACACACACACACACACACACACACACACACACACACACATATATATATATATATATATACATATACATATATACGACGGGCTTCCTTCAGTTTCCGTCTACCAAATCCACTTATAAGGCTTTGGTCGGGCCAAGGTGGTGCCACGCAGTGGGACTGAACCCGGAACCATGTGATTGGTAAGCAAGCTACTTACCACATAGCCACTCCTGCTATATATTTTTATTCTTAAAGCTGGGTGCACAGAAATTATGTGTAATATTTGAAATACTTTCTTAACTACAGTTATCGTATACATCACGTATGTTAATACAGACAAACACGTCCATACATATGTGTGAGTATTTCTAAGTGAATCTATTTACGGTACCAATATCATACAATTCTATAAGAAATAATGATCATTTGTTTCGTGGGGAGAGAATGAGTGATAAAATCGACCCCAGTACTTTGTTAGCATTTTATTTTATCGACTCCAGAAGTATGAAAAATAATGTTGAGTTCCGCGTAATTTGAACTCATAACGACACGATCAGAAATAAATACCATTAGTTACTTGCCCACCGTTCTAAGTATTGTACCAAGCCGCTGCCACTCATTATAATAATCCTTCCTACTGGAGGCATACGTTTTAAGATGTTGCTCGGTTGATACAATTTGCCATTGTTATTCTACACATAACTAGAAGAGTTTTCATTTCAGTGAAGTTTCAATCTAATATTCACACCTCATAAGGCGGCGAATTTGCAGAATCGTTAGCACGCCGGGCGAAATGCTTAGCGGTATTTCGTCTGGCATCACGTTCTGAGTTCTAATTCCGCCGAGGTCGACTTTGCCATTCACCCTTTCGGGGCCGATAAATTAAGTACCAGTTACGCACTAGGGTCGATGTAATCGACTTAATCTATTTGTCTGTCCTTGTTTGTCTCCTCTGTATTTAGCCCCTTGTGGGTAGTAAAGAAATAGGAATTTCGTCTGCCGTTACGTTCTCAGTTCAAATTCCGCAGAGGTCGACTTTGCCTTTAATCCTTTCGGGGGTTGATAAGTTTAGTACCAGTTATGCACCGAGGTCGATGTAATCAACTTAATCCCTTTGTCTGACCTTGTTTGTTCCCACTATGTTTAGCACCTTGTGGGCAATAAAGAAATAAGAAACGTTCTGAGTTCAAATCCTGCCGAGGTCGACTTTGCCTTTCATCCTTTCGGGATCGATAAATTAAGTACTAGTTGCGTACTGGCGTCGATTTCATCGACTGGCCCCTTCCCCGAAGATTTCAGGCCTTGTACCTAGAGTAGAAAAGAATATTCACGCCTCTTCTCCGATTTCATTATCGAACGTGTATAACACCTGGAGTGGCTATGTGGTAAGTAGCTTGCTTACCAAACAGATGGTTCCAGGTTCAGTCTCACTGCGTGGTACCTTGGGCAAGTGTCTTCTACTATAGCCTCAGGCCGACCAAAGCCTCGTGAGTGAATTTGGTAGACGGAAACTGAAAGAATCCCGTCGTATATATGTATGTGTGTGTGTGAGTGAGTGAGTGTGTGTGTGTGTGAGTGAGTGAGTGTGTGTGTGTGTGTATGTTTGTGTGTCTCTGTCTCCACAAGATCGCTTGACAACTAATACTGGTGTGTTTCCGTCCCTGTAACTTAGCGGTTCGGCAAAAGAAACCGATAGAATAAGTACTAGGCTTACAAAGAATAAGTGGGGACGATTTGCTCGACTAAATGCGGTGCTCCAGCATGGCCATAATCAAATGACTGAAACAAGTAAAAGAGTGAAAGAGTATTTCTCTTATTTTATTTCCGGCCTACGACGGTTCTGTAAGTCCAGTTTTGAACGCAATCAGTTTCCAAAACACAATTGTTTCCTTGTATGATATATACGTTTCTTTTAATATAGAAGCTTTCAATTGTTCTTCAGGCATATAAGATCAGTTCGTCTGATTGTGTTCATTTGTATCATTCTAAACCTCGTTTACAGAGTAATTTGGTGGATTTCTGCTTCAGGATGCATTCTTGATGTATATCTAGAAACTTATGTATGTATGTATGTATGTATGTATGTATGTATGTATGTATGTATGTATGTGTGCATGTATATATGTATGTATGTATGTGTTTATGCATATGTATGTATACATGTGTTTATGCATATGTATGTATGCATGTATGTATGCGTGTATGTATGCATGTGTTTATGCATATGTATGTATGTATGCATGTATGTATGTATGTGTGTATGTATGTGTGTATGTGTTTTAGCATATGTATGTATTTATGCATGTATGTATGTATGTATGTATGCATGCATGTATGTATGTATGTATGCATGTATGTATGTGTTTATGCATTTGTATGTATGTATGTATGTATGTATGTATGTATGTATATATGTATGTATGCATTTGTATGTTTGTATGTATGTATGTATGTATGTATGCATGTATGCATGTATGTATGTATGTATGTATGTATGTATGTATGTGTTTATGCATATGTGTGTATGTATGTTAGTGTGTGTGAGCGTGTTTCTGAGCGTATGCAATACGGAATAAATGCTTCATTGTTTGCCCGGGTTTCATTCAGTTTAATATATATTTCGGTTTACTATTAATATTTATGACTCCCTTTCCTTTCACTTTTTCTTCTCGCCTGTATCACATAACTTATATGGCAGCCTCTGTTTTATCAGCAGAGTTAGTGACTTGCGAAAATGTAGTCAATCGTCACAAGAAAGTCGTTTTAATGTTGCTTGTCAACTCTCACGGCTCCGGCTTACAAATTGTACTGAGTAAAGTAAATGATAAGTGAATCTAAAACGCAGGGAAACACTGAGAATGAGAGAGGGGGAGAAGAGGAGAGGGGGCGATGGGGAGAGGGGAGAAAGGGGGAGAGAGAGAGATGGAGACGGAGTAAACAAAACGTTAAAGATGAAATGGCTCTCTCTCTCTCTCTTTGTCTCTCTATTTCTCTCTACTACAGATCCCCAGACCAACCAATTCTCTGTGAGTGTATTTGATAGACGGAAACTGTGCGGAAGCACATCACACACACACACATATATATCTCTTATTATAAAAGGCAGATTTTATCTGCCTCCCTTTGGGAGTTATACAAATCTACAATATAGGATTTCTTCAATTACAATTTACCTAGCGTTTTTAAGAGTACAATGCATCGCGTCATGCAAGGTCCAGTTTTTAAAATTTAAACTCCAATTAAGCAAAATTTACAGAAAACTCACATTCTGGTGTGTGTGTCAAATGCTTTTCTTAGTCTGGTTTACACCACACGCAAACGCACACACACAGTGGGCAACGAATAAAATGAAAGTAAATAGCGACAGAGCGATTTGAGGAAGACTAAAGTGAAAGTATTCTGTCTATGACGCTGATAGATACATGAGTAAAATGTTATGGGAAGCTAAGAGCTAAGAGTGAGTGAAAATGTTCTTGGAAGAGAGTAATTAGTAATAAAGTAAACATACACTCATACATACATACATACATACATACATACATACATACATACATACATACATACACACACACACACATACACACACATACATACACACACATACATACATACACACATACATACATACATACATATACATACATACATACATACATACATATACATACATAGATACACACACACATACACACACACACAGTATTGAAGCTTGAGAACAATCAGATACATTTGCAACACATCTGTTGAAAATATTATTGTTCACACACATACATATACATATATACATACAGACAGACAGACAGATAGACACACACACACACACCACACACACATGATCCAGCATGGCCACAACCTCAAGGCTGAAACATATAAAAGAATAACAGAATATAAATGTGTGCAAAGTACAAGAAATATTAATGCAGTATATGGGGATTGGACATAAGCGTAAGGCAGTGTCAATGGTGGTTCCAGAATCCTGAGCCATAAACTACAGCCTAGAAGACGAGCCTCATCCTGAAAGATCTGTAGAACTCGACAAGGACATCCTGAAAACCCTGGTGGAACAAAATATCATCGTAACTGTTGAGGAACTAGCAGAGAAGCTTGGATTTGGTCATTCAACCATTCATTGACACCTGTGCGCTATCGGAAAAGTCAGAAATTGGGTCAATGGGTTCCTCACGAACTTTCCGAGTCTAATTGCATGAAGAGAGTGAATGTATGCTTTTCTTTGCTGTCATATCTCACCACTACTGCGCTATGTATATCTATATATATAAAACTGTAGTTGTGGTGAGTGTCTGTCCCCTTCGATTTAGATTCCTAACTACTCCCACATTTTGCGGTACAGTTTAACCAAATTCGGGTAGCTTATAGTCGTGATTCATATCGAGCCCGTCTGAATATTAGCGCGCGTCTACGATGAGTCTACGATTTTAAAAATAATTTAACATCATTTTTTATTCCATTTTAATGCATAATTTTTCGTGTGTCGATGGCGGCGGAGTTGGCGTCCACGCTCACACTGCACCTGTGGAAAGGGAGTGTAAGGAAATCAACGTCATAATGCGTTGTCCAAGGAGACCAGTGTTTTTACAACAACGACTTCATGGCTTGAAGACACCAAAACAGAAATGGCTAAGAAAGCGTCTACATGAGTCTACGATTTAAAAAAAATTTAACATCGTTTTTTTTCCATTTTAATGCATTTTTTCGCTATTATATAAGGGAAGTAACTCTCTAAAAATGTCTACGATGAGTCAACGATTTAAAAAAAATTTACCATCATATTTTTTCCTTTTTTAATGCATTTTTTGCTATTTTTTGGCTATAACTCTCTAAAAATGCTTATATAGTTATTTCCCTTACAAACCCGAGCAACGCCGGGCGATACTGCTAGTATATATATATATATATATATATATATGAGGGGGTGCATGTATATATGTATATATATATATACATTTATATATGTATATGTATGTATATGCACATATATACACATATATATCTCTTATTATAAAAGGCAGATTTTATCTGCCTCCCTTTGGGAGTTATACAAATCTACAATATAGGATTTCTTCAATTACAATTTACCTACCATTTTTAAGAGTACAATGCATCGCGTCATGCCAGGTCCAGTTTAAAATTTAAACTCCAATTAGCAAAATTTACAGAAAACTCACATTCTGGTGTGTGTGTCAAATGCTTTTCTTAGTCTGGACACCACACGCAAACGCACACACACAGTGGGCAACGAATAAAGTGAAACTAGATGTAATATTTGTTTCTCTCTATCACGCTGATAGATACATGAGTAAAATGTATGGGAAGCTAACACATAAGAGTGAGTGAAAATGTTCTTGGAAGAGAGTAAATAGCCAGAGATAGTGATTTGAGGAAGACTTTAAATAACCGTAGTGGCTTGTGTTAGTAATAAAGTAAACATACACTCATACATACATACATACATACATACATACATACATACATGCATACATGCATACATACATACACACACACACACACATACATACATACACACACACACATACATACATACATACACACATACATACATACATACATATACATACATACATATACATACATACATACACACACACACACACATACACACACACAGTATTGAAGCTTGAGAACAATCAGATACATTTGCAACACATCTGTTGAAAATATTATTGTTCACACACATACATATACATATATACATACAGACAGACAGACAGATAGACACACCACACACACATGATCCAGCATGGCCACAACCTCAAGGCTGAAACATATAAAAGAATAACAGAATATAAATGTGTGCATGTGTGTGAGAGAGAGAGTGTGTGTGTATATATTATGTATGTATGTATGTATGTATATATATATATAATAATGCGGTTTTTTCAACAGCTTGAGCTAAAAGTCAGAGGGGAATGGGATAAACTACTTATATTAACTTGCTATAAAAGCAGGTAGTAATTTTATCTTGTCCTTATTCATAGTGCAATTTTGAAGAGTGCATTTCGATTTTAACAGCTATTTTTTTCAAAGCTATACTGGAACAGCCTAGAAGACGAGCCTCATCCTGAAAGATCTGTAGAACTCGACAAGGACAAACCTGAAAACCCTGGTGGAACAAAATCTCATCGTAACTGTTGAGGAACTAGCAGAGAAGCTTGGATTTGATCATTCAACCATTCATTGAGACCTGTGTGCTATCGGAAAAGTCAGAAAATTGGGTCAATGGGTTCCTCACGAACTTTCCGAGTCTAGTTGCATGCAGAGAGTGAATGTATGCTTTTCTTTGCTGTCACATCTCACCACTACTGCGCTATGTATATCTATATATATAAAACTGTAGTTTGTGTGTGTCTGTCTCCTTCGATTTAGATTCCTAACTACTCCCACATTTTGCGGTGCAGTTTAACCAAATTCGGGTAGCTTATAGTTGTGATTCATATCGAGCCCGTCTGAATATTAGCGCGCGTCTACGATGAGTCTACGATTTAAAAATAATTTAACATCATTTTTTATTCCATTTTAATGCATAATTTTTCGTGTGTCGATGGCGGCGGAGTTGGCGTCCACGCTCACACCTGCACCTGTGGGGAAGGGAGTGTAAGGAAATCAACGTCGTAATGCGTTGTCAAGGAGACCAGCGTTCTTTTAGAACAACGACTTCATGGCTTGAAGACACCAAAACAGAAATGGCTAAGAAAGCGTCTACATGAGTCTACGATTTAAAAAAAATTTACCATCGTTTTTTTTTTTTTTAATTGAAATCTTTTTCGCTATTAATAAGGGAAGTAACTCTCTAAAAATGTCTACGATGAGTCAACGATTTAAAAAAAATTTACCATCATATTTTTTTCCATTTTAATGCATTTTTTGCTATTTTTTGGCTATAACTCTCTAAAAATGCTTATATAGTTATTTCCCTTACAAACCCGAGCAACGCCGGGCGAGTTCGATTCGAGACAGTAACCATAATAATAATAATAATAATAATAATAATAATAATAATAATAATAACAACATCGAAAAATACCTTAGAAGTGGGAACCCAGGTTCGAAATTTCCCCCAAAACACCTGATAAAGACTGGAGAGCATATCAGCTGAAACGTTGTGTTAACAACAAATAAAAGAGGACAAATATCCGTCAAATGTAAATAATGTACATAATTCCTCATCTCTCAAACTTAGAACTGGGAACTAGAAAGTTGCTTAAATTGAATGAAATTTAATTGGAAACATGCCATTCATGATTTCTTTATAGTATGCATAACGCCTGCAATGCTACATATGTTTACAATGATTGCAGATACATGCAATATGTGGTTAACTGGTTTACTCAATATGTGGTTATTTTTGCTGTCACTTAACTCCAAATCTGCCATAATGGAATTAAGTTATGATCAAAAGCATTCTCGCCACAACGATCAGTATAAACATAGACACACACACATACACACACACATATATATATATATATATATATATACACATACGTACATTCACTTTTAGTACCTTATTATTTAACACACTCATCGGTAAAATAAGTGGAAATTTTACCGGTGAGTGTGTTAAATAATAAGGTACTAAAAGAGAATGACTCTCCCCAGAGACAACAGAATATGCTTCAACACACGAACTCATATAAGAATCTTGCAAACCAAATCCCAAAACGAATATATATATATATATATATATATATATATATATATATATATATTATCATTTATATATATTTATATATTTATATATATATATATATATACTTTATATATATATATATATATATATTATACATTTTATATATATATATATATATATATATATAATATATATATATATATATATATATATATATATATATTACATTTATATATATTTATATATATACATACATTTATATATTTTATATATATATACATTTAGTAAAAATTTGGATTCAGATGAATATGGTACTTGAGGCACCAGAATTTGGTACGGTATTATCGATACAATTTCAAAATAAGGTGATTAAAATCAAAATAAGCAACAAGGATATCCAGAAGTAATACAGTACGATCGTTTCATGCGACTCCATTTAATTGAACAATGCAATCATTTCGTTACATCAATTTAAAGTGTGGAGCAATCTTGAGCTGCACAAAGTCATAGAATTTAATTAAATTAGAAGGACACCTTAGTATAATTGTACCCAAAATCTCCAAGAGGATAAGGAGATGGACAAAGAACATGTTTTACCAACAATATCATAGTTGTAACAAAGTAAACTACAAAAGGGAAACAAGACGAAGCTGCAGTTTTTACCTCGTACAGTAATCCCTCGCTATATCGCGGTTCACCTATCACGATTCACCAATTGCGGTTTATCATTTAAGCTTACGTCGATTCCTCCGTGGCGCTGTTTTGCATTTATAATAAAATATACATATATATAAATTATAAAATTTTTAAAATATGTAGTACTGTTTCTGCTTCGCGGATTTTCACTCATCGCGGGTGGTTTTGGAAACGTAGCACCTGCGATAGTCGAGGGATTACTATATTTCTATATTCCGGGGTCAATATTTTCTAAAGCCATAGAACACAAGAAGCCGATTACC
>NC_043000.1:118098059-118108059 GCF_006345805.1 Octopus sinensis
TGATGCTTGTCTGGGTAGTGAAAATATATAAGATGCTTTTTAAAGAACGTAGCACGTCCATGAATTAGAAAATCTCTCTAAAGCAGTGGTTCTCAACCGGGGCCCATGTAAGATTTTATTTTGAAAGCTTATCTGCAAAAAATTAGTTCTTTTTTTAGAATACACAAAATATTTTAACAATATTTATTTCTTTATTGCCCACAAGGGGCTAAACATAGAGGGGACAAACAAAGACAGACAAACGGATTAAGTCGATTACTTCGACCCCAATACGTAACTGGTACTTTATTTATCGACCCCGACAGGATGAAAGGCAAAGTCGACCTCGGCGGAATTTGAACTCAGAACGTAACAGCGGACGAAATACGGCTACGCATTTCACCCGGCGTGTTTGTGTGTGTGTGTGTGGTGTGTGTGTGTGTGTGTGTGTGTGTGTGTGTGTGTGTGTTTGTCCCCTCAACATCACATGACAACCGATGCTGGTGTGTTTACGAGCCCGTAACTTAGCGGTTCGGTAAAAGGGTCCGATAGTATACGTACTAGGCTTACAAAGAATAAGTCCTGGGGTCGATTTGCTCGACTTAAGGCGGTGCTCCAGCATGGCAACAGTCAAATGACTGAAACAATTAAAAGAGTAGTATTTTTTACACAATTCTTAATATTAAATTACAAAAATATAATACATCTTTTAAACATCAAAGGGCTTTGCGGGTCCATCCAAATAAAATTTAAATAAAATTTAAGTAAAAGGGGTCCATAGCTAATAAACGGTGGAGAGGTACAGCTCTAAAGAATAATATGAAAGATAATATTATTTTAAAACATGCAATTGAACTCAAATTTTGCTCAATAAAACTCAGCAAATCAATATACGGAAATCAGTTGAGCGATAAATCTGTAGTGCCTGGGGAAAGTCATTTTCTTTTTGTGCCTTATAATGTAACACACAAACCGGTAAAATTTCCACTTATTCTTATTTTTAATTTTATTATTATTATTATTATTATTATTATTATTATTATTATTATTATATTATTATTATTATTATATTATTATTATTATTATTATTATTATTATTATTATTATTATTATTATTATTATTATTTTATAATATTATTATTTATTATTTTTTTAAGTGGAAATTTACTGGTGAGTGTGTTACATTATAAGGCACAAAAAGAAAATGACTCTCCCCAGACACAACAGAATATGCTTCAACTCACGAACTCATGTAAAGAATCTTGCAAACCAAATCCAAATCCAAAAACGATAGCTAAATCTGTATTCATACAGAAAAGTCACCAAAGAAATATTAGTGTCATTTATAATAGACAAGCATAATACAAGAATGTATTGTTTAATAATTAATACGGTAAAATGATGAAAGTAATTGATATTGGCCGATAGTGGAGGTCTGGTTTATTTTCTCGTTCAAGAGACTTCTTGTGATTGAGTTGAAACTTTCTTTTAGAACATTCACAGAGTTCGTTATAGGAAATGGTGGAGGCGCAATGGCCCAGTGGTTAGGGCAGCGGACTCGCGGTCGTAGGATCGCGGTTTCGATTCCCAGACCGGGCGTTGTGAGTTTTTATTGAGCGAAAAACCTAAAGCTCCACGAGGCTCCGGCAGGGATGGTGGTGATCCCTGCTGTACTCTTTCACCACAACTTTCTCTCACTCTTACTTCCTGTTTCTGTTGTACCTGTATCTCAAAGGGCCGGCCTTGTCACTCTCTGTGTCACGCTGAATATCCCCGAGAACTACGTTAAGGGTACACGTGTCTGTGGAGTGCTCAGCCACTTACACGTTAATTTCACGAGCAGTCTGTTCCGTTGATCGGATCAACCGGAACCCTCGTCGTCGTAACCGATGGAGTGCTTTCATATAGGAAATGGGACGTTTATGTTCTGCTTACAAAGAAAAGTGCAAGAAGTTATGTTGAGATATTTTGGCCTTGAGATTATATCTAATGTGTGTGCGTGTGCGTGCGTGTATGTGTGTTTGTGTATATGTATTTGTGTGTGTGTGTTTGTGTGTGTTTTTGTTTGTTTGTGTGTGTGTGTGTGTGTGTGTGTGTTTTGTGTGTGTGTTTGTGTGTATGTATTTGTGTGTATATGTTTGTATGTATGTGTTTGTGTGTGTATGTATTTCTGTGTGTGTTTGTGTGTGTGTTCATGTGTATGTTTGTATGTGTGTGTTTGTGTGTGCATGCATTTGTGTGTGTTTTTGTGTATATATTTGTATGTCTTTATGTGTTTGTGTGTGTGTATGCATTTGTGTGTTTGTGGGTTTATGTGTGCGTGTTTGTGTGTTTGAGTGTTTATGTGTGTGTTTGTGTGTGTGTGTGTGTTTGTGTGTGTGTTTGTGTGTGTGATATAAAACGACAAGAACAAATTGCAAGCATGCAAGTCTGTGAATAGATTTCTTATGAAAAATATAATATAGAAATTCAACTAATGAATCAGCAAGGAAACCATTAGATGGTCAGTCAACCTTACTAAATCTCTCTTTAGTCATATCCTTCCGATTAATATGTGTGTGTGTGTGTGAGTGTGTGTGAGTGTGTGTGTGTGTGTGTGTGTGTTGTGTGTGTGTGTGTGTGTGTGTGTGTGCATTATGATTTGCATACTTATTTTTATTACGTTCCAGTAGATGGGAACACAAATAAGCAATTCTATATTTAAGAGATGAAGAATTATGTACATTATTTACATTATTTACATTTGACGTATATTAGTCCTCTTCTTGTTTGTTGTTAATACAACGTTTCGGCTGATATACTCGCCAGCCTTCATAAGGTGTCTTGGGGAAAATTTCGAACCCGGGTTCTCATTCCTGAGGTATTTTTCGATATTATTATTATTATTATTATTATTATTATCATTATTCAAGTCACTGCCTGGAATCGAACTCGGAATCTTGGGGTTAGTAGCCCGCGCTCTTAACCACTACGCCATATGCCCATGGGCATATGGCGTAGGGGTTATTAATAATAATAATGATAATAATAATAATAATAATAATAATAACATCACAAAATACCTTAGGAATAAGAACCCAGGTTCGAAATTTCTCCATGACACCTGATGAAGGCTGGAGGGTATATTAGCCGAAACGTTGTCTTAACAACAAAGAAGATGAGGACAAATGTAAATAATGTACAAATAAGCAAGTCGCTGATGTACACGACACAGGAGGACAACTCCTGACTAACATTAAGTTTTAATGAAGATCATGATTCCGGGTTCCGTCCCACTGCGTGGATCCTTTGCAAGTGTCTTCTGCTATAGCCTCAAGCTGATCAAAGCCTTGTGAGTGTATTTGGTAGACGGAAACTGAAAGTAGACCGTCGTAAATATATGTATATGTGTGTGTGTGTGTATGTGTGTGTGTGTGTGTGTATGTGTGTGTGTATGTGTGTGTGTGTGTGTGTGTGTGTGTATGTGTTTGTCCCCTCAACATCACATGACAACCGATGCTGGTGTGTTTACGAGCCCGTAACTTAGCGGTTCAGCAAAAGACACCGATAGAATAAATACTAGGCTTACAAAGAATAAGTCCTGGGGTCGATTTGTTCGACTAAAGGCTGTGCTCCAGCATGGCCGCAGTCAAATGACTGAAACAAATAGAAGAACAACAGAATAAAGTCATGGGAAACGGTCGATCAAACATGTAAAGAATTAAGAAAGGAAAAAGTCCGTCAAGGAAATGTTTTGCGAACAATTGCATAAACCTATTCTGATCAAGAGGCCTATCTGTCGGGAAGGCATAGTGTGACAGTGAATAAACAAAAATGTATATAAGACATTCTATTGTAAAAACTGCCCGACAACGACGGGCTATTCGTGTATGGAAGAAAAAGAAAGACATTATATATAGTGTTGTTTTTCTTCTTCTTCCAATCAGGACTCACGCCTTTAGCCACAAAGAATAATCTCTAATTCGAGCCTACTCTAAGCTACTAAGAATGCGTGTGGTAACTTGAAGAGCCACCCACCACAAGCGATAGACTAGCGGTTGCACAGGCGCGAAAGCTACGTTGTTATCCTCATTCCGTAAACGGTGGCTTTAAACGGGTGGAGAGCTGAACCATCCTTGGGTACAGAGGATTCGCAATCTAGACTAGGGTCTGAAAGTTTACCACACCATAGTGGGTTACACCATGGTTCCTCTGATTTTTGGCAGAAGTAGGAAAAAAAGAGTGAGAGAAAGTTGTGGTAAAAGAGTACAGCGGGGTTCACCACCCCTCCCCGCCAGAGTCTCGTGGAGCTTAGGTGTTTTTGCTCAATAAACACTCACAATACTCGGTCTGGGAATCGAAACCGCGTTCTTACGACCGCAAGTCCGCTGCCATTGCACCTCCACTAGTGTTGTTGTTACAGGGAGTTGGTAAAGTTTTAATAAATCTTAATATGGTGATTTGAAAGCAAATATAAAAACACTTTACCTTTCACTTGTCAGCTTAACATCTGTTATTGGACATATTATAAAAGTTTTGACTGAGCAGGCGATAGTTAATTTACTAGAGCGGATGTGTTAAGTGACAGGTAAAGATAAAAGAACAAAGCTTTAAAATCCGCTCTTCCCTTCAGTAAACACTATCTCTCTCTCTCTCTCTCTCTCTCTCTCTCTCTCTCTCTCTCTCTCTCTCTCTCTCTCTCTCTCTCTCTCCCTCTCTGTCCCTGTCTCTCTTTCTCTCTCTGTATCTCTCACATTCCCTGCCTCTCTCTCTCGCTCTCTCTCTCCCTCTCTCTTTCTGTCTCTTCTTCACTCATATCAGCCACGACATTTCCCTCAACGGGCTATTCATGTATGGAAGAAAATGAGAGACATTATCTATAGTGTTATTATTTCGGTTCCCCGTCTCTCTGTCTCTTCCCCTTCTCTGATATCAGCCAACCCTCATTATACCACCACATTTCCCTCGACGGACTCTCAACCAGACACTTTTTTCACTCTTCTCATTTTATCATATAATAGTCCAACCCCTGTAGGGGACCCCCATTTTATCATATAATAGTCCAGCCCCTGTAGGGGACTCATTATCGACTTTTATTGAAATCAGCCTATAATTGAATTGGATGTTAGTTCAACATGTATGCACATTTTGGTGAAGACTGGTTCGCTAATATAGGCACCAAGATGGTAACAGACAGACAGAAATTGCCATTTATACGAGGGTGAGTCTAAAAGTAACGCCATTTTGTTTAGGATAGGTATAATTACCAACACAGGAACATGTATCATACATTAAAATGAAGCTGGTCCTCTGTGGGATCACATCCCTACTTCTCAACATAGTCACCGTTTCTCTCAATAGCAATGTTCCACCTTCGAATGAGAGCATGTATCCCTGCCCCGTAAAATTCTGTTGACTGTTCTTTGAGCCACTTCTTCACTACAGTTTTCACTTCCTCGTCACTGGAATAATGCTTGCCTCTCAAACCCTTTTTCATGGGGCCGAAGAGATGATAGTCTAGTGACGATAATAGTCCAGTGACAAGGAAGTGAAAACTGTAGTGAAGAAATGTCTCAAAGAACAGTCAACAGAATTTTACGGTGTAGTGATACATGCTTTCATTCGAAGGTGGAACATTGCTATTGAGAGAAAGGGTGACTATGTTGAGAAGTAGGGATGTGATCCACAGAGGACCAGCTTCATTTTGACGTATGATACTTGTTCCTGTGTTGGTAATTATACCTGTCCTAAACAAAATGGCATTACTTTTTGACTCACCCTCGTATATATCGTGCAAGATACACGCTATTTGGTTTTTCTTTCTTCTTTTTGAAAAGCGGTTTTTGAAACATTCATCTCGTTTATATATACACGCAAGTACACACACACACACACACACACACATATATATATGGAGTGGTGTTGAATGTGAATATATATTTCTTTACTACCCACAAGGAGCTAAACACAGAGAGGACAAACAAGGACAGACAAATGGATTAAGTCGATTACATCGACCCCAGTGCGTAACTGGTACTTATTTAACTGACTCCGAAAGGATGAAAGGCAAAGTCGACCTCGGCGAAATTTGAACTCACAACGAAATGGCAGACGAAATTCCTATTTCTTTACTACCCACAAGGGGCTAAACATAGAGGGGACAAACAAGGACAGACAAACGGATTAAGTCGATTACATCGACCCCAGTGCGTAACTGGTACTTATTTAATAGACCCCGAAAGGATGAAAGGCAAAGTCGACCTCGGCGGAATTTGAACTCACAACGTAGCGGCAGACGAAATACTGCTGAGCATTTCGCCTGGCGTGCTAACGATTCTGCCAGCTCGCCGCCGATCTGGATGTGAATATATGTGTCTGTGCGATTGTACGATTCTATGATTTACAATGCTTTTTTGCTCCTCACTTCACTACAAGGAGGAGAATATGGCGACAAATAGAGCAGGAGTGAGTGGCAGGCAGAGACGCTTAAATATAGGCGAAAGAGAGCGAGACTTCGAGCGAGGTTTTTAAATGCCTAGAGTAACAGGTGTTTTTATAAAAAAAAATGAAACAGCAATATTTTGTGGTAAATTTCTTCAGAAATATATTTTCACTTACTTTCCATAATTTATACTCAAAAGTAGAAAGCGACGAAAATTGGAAAGCAAATACGCTATGTGTTGATTTTAAATTATGGAAGTTAATACATATATATGAGCAAAAACAGACACATACGAACACACACACATACTCGCACATATACACATGCACCTATACATACATAAAAACACAACTACAGAAGCGGAATAACTTATAGTCCTCGTTGAATCTTTTATACGACTGCTGACAAGATTGTGTTTAACTAGGAAGGCGTCAAAATCTGAGTCACTGAGAGCCACACAATAAAATTAGGATTTGCAGTAAGAATTTTGAAATTAGACGAAGTGGGGTATATCACGTGACGAAATGGACAGAATGGCCGACAGTCGATAAATCTCAAACAAAAAACACAATGCTAGTCCTTTTAGAAGAATTACTTTCAAACAAAAGAAACAAAAATAGTTTATGTACTTTCGTACATATATGTGTGTGTGTTCGTGTGTGCGTGTATATGTGTGTGTATATTTATGTATGTATATATATATATATATATATATATATATATATATGCATATATATACAAATATGTGTGTATATATACATATATTTATATATCTAGATATATATATATTTATATCATGTAGCTGCATGTATATATATGTATATATATGTACACACACACACACCACACACACACATATATATATATATATATTATATATATACATACATATATAATTATATATATATACATCATATATATTATAATATATATACATACATATATATATATATATATATATATATATATATATATTACATACATATATATATATTATATATATATATATATATATACATACATATATTATATATATATATATATATATATATTATACACATACATATATATATATATATATATATATATATATATATATATATATATATATATATATATATACATATACATATGTATGTGTATATGTTGTGTGTATATATAAGTGTGCGCGCGCGAGTGTGTGTGATAATTTGATGATAATATTTTTAAAAGAAAGATTTCACACGGTTTGATTTAGAAATTATCTTCGAAAATGTTCGTTCTGCGACCATGTGATTTTGGATTCAATCTCACTGGCAGGTGCCTTGGCAAGTGCCTTCTACTGTAGCTCTGAGCTGACCAATGCCTCGTGAGTAAATCTGTTTAATGAAAACTGTCTGGAAGCTTGTTATTTATGTGGGTGCGTGTATGTATACATATACATATATGCACGCGCACACATACACACACATACATGTATCTATCTATCTATCTATATATATATATATATATAGATATTACTCTTTTACTTGTTTCAGTCATGTGACTGTGGCCATGCTGGAGCACCGCCTTTTAGTCGAGCAAATCGACCCCAGGACTTATTCTTTGTAAGCCTGGTACTTATTCTATCGGTCTCTTTTGTCGAACCGCTAAGCTACGGGGAAGTAAATACACCAGCGTCGGTTGTCAAGCGATGTTGCGCGGACAAACACAGACACAAAAACATACACACACATACATATATATATACATATATACGATGAACTTCTTTCAGTTTCTGTCTACCAAATCCACTCACAAGGCTTCGATCGGCCCGAGGCTATAGTAGAAGACAGTTGCCCTAGGTACCACACAGTGGGACTGAACCCGGAACCATGCGGTTCGTAAGCAAGCTACTTACTACACAGCCACACAGCCACTCCCATACATATACACACATATATATATATGTGTGTGTGGGTGTAAATGGGTGTGTGCTTATGTATGTCTCTTCTACACTTCACAGCCTGTGTTCGATTGTTTATATATCCTCGCAACGGCTCTATTAGATTTACTAAGATTTACTAGTTAAATATTACCAAAAAAAAGAATAACTTGTTAAAGGGCCAAAAATTATTTTCAGCGTTTTTCAGAAACTGCACTTTGTTTCGTTCTTACGATCAAATCAAACGAATGCTAAAGAACTTTTTTTTTACTTTTTTATTTTTTAAGAAATCCATTCTACATATCCCATATATTAAGTAAAACGTACCTTGTGCATTAAAAGAGTAAGCTAATGCACATTTAATTTAATAAATAAATAAATGTTTCAAAGTAATAATCGTAATTATATTTATATTATAAAGTATTATTTAATAATCACTTAATGAAATATGACTATGTTTGAGGAAAACAAATATTAAAAATTTAAGATTATAATGCTTATAAATGAATGCAAAATATTATTAGTAAATTCGGGCTGGGAAAAGAGAGACCAACGGACAAAATTCTATGTGAAATATTGAGACATTAGGACTACTCAAAGATCAAGAGATTAAAGAACCCGTATATTAAAAAAATATAAGTATGTAGAGTTAAAGAGGAATGTAACTGTAATGGTTTCTAGTAAGTAATAGATTATTAAATAATAAATTAAATAAATTAGCTGTTTAATAATCAAAAGATTAAAAAAATTAATAATTTAAAGATTAAATGATTGAAAGCAGAAAAAATAAAATATGAAAAAATAGATAGAAATACATAGTACGGAATAAGGAAGTGTAATCTACGTGAGGGGCCTAAGATTAAAATTAAATATAATAATGGTTTCAAAATTAACCACAAGGGCAGCAATTTTTTTCAACTAGTACATATTTTATCGATCTTGGAAACGTGAAAGGCAAAGTCGAACTTGGAGGAATTTGGACTCAGAGCGTAGTGGTAGGTGAAATGTCGATAAGTGTTTTGCCCAGTGTGCTAACGATTCTGTCAGCACACCGCCTTAAAAAAAATAATATATAATAAAATATGGAATTAAGAGTTGGAATTAAGAGAGTTGGAGATAATGAAAAAGAGAAAGTGAATATATTAAAGAAGAGAAATATGAAATGGTGGCGGGTAATTTTATAAAATTTATAAAATTATCTCATTTGAGATATTATTACTCATTGGTAGACACAGAGATGGAATCAGTCATAATAAATGAATAGAGTCGGTCAGGATTAAACTGGACCTTATTATAAATTATGAAGCCTAAAATTCATATGAAAGGCAGTTGCAAATGCGGGGTTAAGTAAACGTTAAATAGTAACTAGTTTAATCAGTCCCTGTATACAAAACTAAAGCATTATGAACACGTATTTCCAGAAAAGCTTTGGGATATAAAAAATGATGGAGAAACCAGGTAAGAATATTTCGGAACCCAACAAGCAAAGGTAGTGGGGTTACTGTAGTAAAGTAAGAAGATAAATTAACTACGTTATATATGATTTATGTTTACAAAATTCAGGCTTTCTTGTTGTTAATTCTGAAAAAGATGCTTCATTTAAGTATGTAGTTAATATTTCTATTCTTCCAAAAGTGTTTGGAAAGAGTGGTATGGTTATGGTTATTTCATAGTAATTTGAAATGTGTAGAATTTAA
>NC_043000.1:118120559-118133059 GCF_006345805.1 Octopus sinensis
GAATTTAAGATATTTAAATTTGAGAAGAAAACTTGAAGAAGCTTGGATTTGCAAGTGAAAAAGCTTTCTTTTATCTTTTAACTTATTAAGAGTTGACGGTCTTTATTGTGTTTGTATGGCAGGAGGGTCATCATACCAATGATATCCACTTGAACCGGTTTATTTCACTTTTATTCTTTTATTCTTTTACTCGTTTCAGTCTTTTAAGTATGGCCATGCTGGAGCACAGCCTTTTTTAAATTTTCAATTCCTTAAATATTTAACCAGTTCAACAATCGATTTTTTTATCATTACTCATTCGGTTGATCATTCAATAATGACCATCTGGCAGAATCGTTAGCACGTTGGGCGAAATGCTGAGCGGTATTTCGTCTGCCGTTACGTTCTGAGTTCAAATTCCGCCGAGGTCGACTTTACCTTTCATCTTTCCGGGGTCGATTAAATAAGTACCAGTTACGCACTGGGGTCGATATAATCGACTTAATCCGTTTGTCTGTCCTTGTTTGTCCTCTCTGTGTTTAGCCCCTTGTGGGTAGTAAAGAAGTAGGTATTTCGTCTGCTGTTACGTTCTGAGTTCAAATTCCGCCTAGGTCGACTTTGCCTTTCATCTCCTTTCGGGGTTGATTAAATAAGTACCAGTTACGGACTGGGGTCGATGTAATCGACTTAAACCCTTTGTCTGTCCTTGTTTGTCCCCTCTATGTTTTAGCTCTCTGTGGGCAATAAGGAAATAAAATATGTTTCAACACACGGGTTCCCATTAAGAAACGTTGCAAACCACATAGAAACCATTTTTATACTTAATGCGTTGCTTACGGATTAATTTGATTTAGAAAAAGAAACTGCTTGCTCTGGGATCTGTTTCGTATTAGTCCATATGCAAGTGAAATCACATATTTATATGCTATTCCTACTATTTTCATAGGCTTGTTTAAACGCAGTATTTAACATTTTTTCTATGTCAGTGGTTTTATGATGGTAGAAGTGTAAACTCAAATTACGGAACAAAACAGAGTAGGGTGGAACATTTTTGTATTTCTTTTTTTTTTTTTCAAAATTTGGCAGAGGTAATGGAACGGAAAAAAGTTTAGGAACTCCTGGATTTCATAGGGTCTTTTTAATAGTTTGATACTTCAATACTTCTGTATTGAGGGATTAAAATGTTGAGGAAGTTCTGGTAAGTTTCAATTCATTCGTATACTTGCGGGTACGGGGGGAGTGCATGTTTGTTTATGCATGGGTGTGTACGTATACACACACACACACACACACACACACACACACACATATATATATATATATATATAATATATATATATATATTATATATATATACATACGTACGTACATATATATATACATATATGTGTACATATATATACATATATATTCATATATATATATACATATATATACATATATGTACATATATATACATATACATCTATATGCATATATATATATACACACACACATATATATATACATATATATATATACATATAAATATACATATATATATATATATATATATATATGTGTGTATACATAGATAGATAGACAGATAGATGATAATCATAATAATAATAATAATAATAATAGAAGTGAAATAGAACTAGTGCGTGTGCTTATTATTGGCATTATAACCCTCAGCAGATACCATAATATATCTATATGTGTATAAATATATATGCACATGCACGTATAAAGGTGTATATTCACTCAGACACATACACACATGCGCACGCACGCATACACACGCGCACACACACATGCTCACACACACACGCACACATCTATATTAACTTTATCTTATACTGGTTTCTGCCACGGACTGTAGCAATGCTCGGGAACTGCCATTTCTGTGACTGCAAGATTATTTCGATCTCACCTCCCAGTCCTCCCTCTGGTTCTGGCAAAATAGTTATTTAGACACAACTTTACGATTTTGAGCTAAATGCCCTAACCACTTAGCCACGCGCCTGGCGCCTTCCTTAAATTTTATAGACGTTACACATATGTCTAGCCTCGATATGGAATATAACTCATGGCAACGGAATCATTTCCTAGCAACGGAATCATTAAACTGACTGGAGTTTCGGTTATCTCTTAATCCCCGTGACAATTGCAGTGATACGTTCCAAAATTCCACATTCCACGAAATTCTAAGGAAAAATATCATATGTATGTTTGTGTATATGTATGTATGTATGTATGTATGTATGCATGCAAGTATGCATATGTTTGCATGTATGTATGTATGTATGTGTGTATGTATGTATGTATGTATGCATGTGTGCGTTTGTTTGAGTGCACGAGTTAGTGCATGTATGTTTGTATGTATGCATGTGTGTGCTTGTGTGTATGTGAATATGTGTATGCGTGTGTGCGTATGTGAATGTACGTGAGTGGGTGTATATACTTGGGCATATGTGCGTGTGCTTATGCGTATGTATGTGAGTGTGTGTATGTAAGTGAGTAGGTGTGTGCATGTGCAAGTATGTTTTTGTGAGTGCGCGTGTGTTTGTGTATTTGTTTAAACTTTACGTTGTATTAGAAATTTATTTAATATTCTGAAGCTTAAACTTGTAATCCAATCAGCATATTCGCATGAGTCGAAAAACATTCTTCATATAGCTATGATCAGTTTGCCAAGGCAACAGAACAAATGTTGCCGAAACTTCTGCAGGAACAACGCCAAAATAATAATAATAATAATAATAATAATAATAATAATAATAATAATAATAATAATAATAATAATAATAATAAATTGTTTTGTCTTGGTATAAAAGATGGGCTACAGCAAATATTCTGCTCAATACCACAGATTTGCTTGTCAGTTGTTTGACCTTAACCAGTTGAGCATGTCCCTTAGTGGCTGACAATATGTGCATCTCTGATCACGAGCAGAAGTAGTGGGGGAGCATCATAGCCATGTGTTGAGAGGGATTCTTTGGGGTTTAAATAATTCACCTCTGGAAACATGGGTGGTTCTTTCAACATCCTTAAACAACCCTTATTCAGGGACCTTTTGAGCGGGATGGGCTACTCAACCTGAAGAAAATTCTAACTGGGCCCCACCTGCAAGGTCATGCGCTGTTTATCTTGATATGAGATCACCATGTCGCGCACATATGGTTGTGATGCATGTGCTGGTGTACCCTTATCAGACGGGTAGTCATGATGGGTATATTGGGCTTCGTATATTTTACCCCAGTGTCACTTTGATGGCATGAACTGCTCTCTCACTCAATAATAATTGCCCTGATGCAGTAACAGGCAGTAGCTCTCGTGGCTTCTGATCTTAACTGATTGGAAATGTTATGTACATTGTTTTGTCTTGGTATAAAAGATGGGCTACAGCAAATATTCTGCTTAATACCACAGATTTGCTTGTCAGTTGTTTGACCTTAACCAGTTGAGCAAGTCTCTTGGTGGCTGATGATATGCGTATTTCTGATCTCGAGCAGAAGTAGTTGGGGAGCATCATAGCCGTGTGTTGAAAGGACTTCTTGGAGGTTTGGATAATTCACCTTTGGAAACATCCTTAAACAATCCTTATTCAGGGACCTTTTGAGCGGGATGGGCTACTCGACCTGTAGAAAATTCTAACTGGGCTCCTTCCTGCAAGGTCATGTGTTGTTTATGAGATCACCATGTCACGCACATATGGTTGTGATGCATGTGCCTGGTGTACCCTTATCAGACGGGTAATCACGATGGGTATACTGGACTTCCTATATTTTACGAAGCCCAGTTTATTTGCCAAACGTATGCTAAATAATTTGTTTTTGATACAGTTTTGTTTTTTTGCCTCGGAAACACTACAGCTTCCTGAACCTTAGTTTAAAATTTTCTCATATGCATTAAGCTATATAGTCTAAGCGCATGCATGACTGTGTGATAAAAAATACCTGCTTCACATCCACATGGTTCCGGGTTCAATCCCACTGTGTATCACCTTGGGTAAGTGTCTCCTGCTATAGCCTCGGGCTGACCAAAGGCTTGTGGGTGAATTTGGCAGATGGAAACTAAAAATGAACCTATCGAATGTGTATGCATTTTTTTTTTTGGTCCCCGCAACCGTCTGACAACCGGTGTTGGCGTGTTTACGTCTCTGTAACCTAGCGGTTCGGCAAAAAAAACCGGTAGAACAAGTACCAGGCTTTAACAAATTAAGTACTGCCGGTTCGATTCATTGGACTAAAAAATTTTCAAGGCGGTGCTCCAGCATGGCCGCAATCTAATCACAGATACAAGTAACATGTAAAAAAAATATCTTAATTTGAACTTAGGCATAGGAGTGGCTGTGTGGTAAGTAGCTTACTTACGAACCACATGGTTCCGGGTTCAGTCCCACTGCGTGGCACCTTGGGCAAGTGTCTTCTACTACAGCCTCGGGCCGACTAAAGCCTTGTGAGTAGATATGGTAGACGGAAACTGAAAGAAGCCCGTCGTATATATGTGTTTGTGTCTGTGTTTGCCTCCCCACATCCCTTGACAACAGATGCTGGTGTGTTTACGTCCCCGTAACTTAGCGGTTCGGCAAAAGAGACCGATAGAATAAGTACTAGGCTTGCAAAGAATAAGTCTTGAGGGTCGATTTGCTCGACTAAAGGTGGTGCTCCAGTACGGCTAAAGTCAAATGACTGAAACAAGTAAAAGAGAGAGTAAAGAGTTAAATCGAACACTAATCAGTTTGAGAGAGGATGCAGGCGTTAGATGCCTTGCTGTTTCTTCTTTTTTTTGTTTGAAGAAATAGTGGAAAATGAAAAAGGAATTAATTGAGGAAAATTGAGTGAGAGAAAATAAAGAAATCGGGAGGAGGGAAGGAGAAATGTCTTGATGGTTAATGTAGAGTGGTTTAGATTAAGCAGCAGTTAATATATTTTGATTTGTATTAGAAAGGATAGACGGAAGTGTTGGAAAAGAAAGAAAATTAAAGAGGAAGAAAGAATGAAAGAAAGAAAGAGAGAAAGTTTTTTAAAAAAAGAAGTAAAGAAAGAAGAAGGAAAACAGCGGCTCACGTTGATTCCGACCAGACTGTAGATTAGCGAGTCATTGAAATTATTAAGTATTTTCGCTGGAACATACTGAAAATAATAGCACCTCGAAGAGTAACACAAGCGCTATAATGGGTGTCAAGCAAGCAGAAAGATTACATTTACAGTAATTTGAACATCAACAACAGTTAAAATAACAACAACAACAACAGCAATAACTACTACTGCTACGACGACGACGACGACGACGATGACTATTACATTTTCGTATTTTAATGTTTTTCAATTACAAGCATGGTAAGGGCTTAAGAGGGAGAAATGAAAAGGTGGGCTCCCCTGGAACTAAAACTGCTATCTGATTTCAATTCCCGGTTGGAAATAATTATGGATATTATGCAATCTCTTGATCCGTTTCCCACTCGAGGCGTTGTATCTATTTAAGAAATTATATATGAGAAGGAAGCGCAAACAGGAGCCAACCAGACTGTGGTCACTTCGGTTTCGGTTTTATGAAATTTGCTTGTGCATCAAGCCGAAAGAAATATATTTTATGTATAATTATATTCATCAAAAATCAACCAATAAGGGAGCAATTGCTTGGTCACTCAGACTGCAAGAAATAGTAGATAAATGCCTCTAAAAAATTATAACGATAAACGTCGCCCTTTTCAAGCCTAGCCAGGCTCATGGGCCCGGTTTCCCGGTTTCTGTGGCGTATGTGTTCCCCCCAGCTGGATGGGACGCCAGTCCATCGCAGCACTACTCAAGAAACAAGAAGAAAGTGTGAGAGAAAGTTGTGGCGAAAAGGTACAACAGGGGTCGCCACCATCCCCTGCAGGAGCCTCGTGGAGCTTTTAGGTGTTTTCGCTCAATAAACACACACAACGCCCGGTCTGGGAATCGAAACCACGATCCTCCGACCGCGAGTTTGCTGCCCTAACCACTGGGCCATTGCACCTTCACCTAAAAAATTATACTGAAGTCTAACTTGGACGCTGTTGTCTGACATAAAACTATATCTTGCATGAATTTCATCAGAGGTCATTCGACGACCAGAGCTGATCTGGGTCTAACCGCCACTACCACTACCTCCAGCAGCAACAACTGGAGGCGCAATGGCACAGTGGTTAGGGCAGCGGACTCGCAGTCGGAGGATCGCGGTTTCGATTACCAGACCGGGCGTTGTGTGTGTTTATTGAGCGAAAACACCTAAAGCTCCACGAGGCTCCGGCAAGGGGTGGGTGACGACCCCTGTTGTACTCTTTCGCTCCTACTTTCTCTCACTCTTTCTTCCTGTTTCTTGTCCCCGACTTCCAACGCAACCGCTGAGCCTGGATGCGCATTCATCCATCCGTCGATGCTCTCGGTGTCGGGGGTTGACCTGCTTTCTCCTCTGCGGGTCTTCGAACTTCTTTCATTACAGACAATCCGGAGGCGCGATCTTGCGAGCTCTGGGACGAAGACCGCTTCGCTCAACAAACAAACAAACAAAAGCAGAAGCAACAACAACAAACAACTATAACAAACATGTTTAATTATTTTCGAATTACATAGTTTATGTAACATTTCAACTCACCAAACATCATTTCCACTACCACCATCATTATAACTATATCGCTTATCTTTGCCGTTTCATGTTACTTCTACATGGTGACGACTGGTATAGCCATTTATTAAAAGTACATATTAGTGGCGTGAATGATATGTAGATGCTGTGTAGATGCCATCAATCGTTAGAGAAAGTTGGCTGGTGTGTGTTCTGTGCCAACATCAATGATATATCATTTATTATAAGGTAACATCGACACTTTTCTGGGGATGCTTTGCGCTCTTGATTTCGGGCATCGTTTTACATATTGAAAGCTCATCAGGAGAAACAGAGTGGAATGTGAAACAGATTGTGGTATGGCGTTGTTTAAATGTGCACGTGTCGAAAATACACATACTCACGGTCGCGTGTTCGACCACATACACACATATATCTATACACAAACGCACACACTCACACACACACACACACATACACATATATATATAATACAACTACATTCTAAATGCAGATACTTACTGTATATATACAAGCATATTTTCATATCTGTGTGTGAGTGTGTGTGTGCATATTTACATGTATGTATGTATGTTTTAATTTATTAATGTATGTATGTTGAAACAAAAAGTTCACACAAAAATATCTTTATCCGATAAAAGTATGGAATTCTTAATTTTTTCGAATTAATAGCACGTACTACTTCCATATCAGTTTTCGCTCTCACTCTCTCCAGACACACACACACACGCGCGCGCGCGCGCGCGCGTAAGCATGTACATATGTGTATTTGTGTACGTATGTGTGCCTTTGTGTGTGTGACAGAGAGAGAGCATATATATGCACGCACACGCACACACATACGCACATATCCCTTTAGGACCAGATTTAACAACCACAAGTCTTCCTTTAAAATTTAGGATGGGCGACAGCTCTAGCAAAGCAAATATGGTCACCGAAAGAAAGTAGCGCAGATTACAGTTTCAAAGGGAGAATATTGCAGAGATGCTGGCCTTATTTCAATAGCTGTCAGAGGTTCAGGTTATGCGTGGTGGAGAAAAGGTTTGTAGTAAAGAACTCTCTTCAACCGGATAACTACTTTTAAACTAAAAGCGAAATTTTCGATCCTGTCCACATGCCAGAAAATATGTGCTTAGACATTGGCAGGCTGTACTATGATTATAAACGCTATAGCTTTCTTCCACCACAGTCTGAGGATTCACACAAGTTGTGCCACATTCAACTTATTGCTTATAAACATACACAATCATATATTCGTACATATCCAAATATGATTTAAGATTGGGCACCTAACTGTACACACAGGGATCCCATACAATCTGCACCCGAGGTCCAACTCCACTCTGAAAAGGGCATAATTCTAGACGAATTACCCCTCAACTTCTCACATGTTTTCATTTTTCTTTTTCTTTTTTTGTTCTGGTTATTCACAACTCTCACAAACCAGAATTGGCACTTCCTTACTTCCAGCCCAAGGATTGGATTTTCCCATAACTTACAACTATTGAGTTACTTTGTAACTTCTGCCGATTAAAGCAAAAATATATTTACTTATGTTTTGTGTTCTAATTTCCTTGTTTGTATCACCTGACTTATGTGCGAGCACACACACACACACACACACACACACACGCACATACGTGAATGCATATGTGTGTATGTGTATATATATATATATATATATATATATATATGCATGTGTGTATGTATATACTATATTAAAAGTCAGTTTGAATCTTGCTTGCTTGCTTCCTGGCAATGTTACCCAGCCAAACTGGCGCTCAACGGAAAAATACTATGAATTAAGTTTACTCTGAAATGTTAATACGAACGGAATAAAACAAGTTTCGCGTAAATCGGACAAGTGGTTTTTAAGATATTAGAAGTTCTCGAGGTATAAGTACCCAAAATGGTGCAGAATGGGAAAATATTTCAAAAATAATCTTAATTCTGAAAGGGAAGAAAGTCTCATCTTTCGATTAGACACAGTGACTTGACAATGAAAAAGCATGATTTTGTTTTTACAGCAAATGTTTCTATTTTCGCTTTTGTTCAACACAATATTTTAATCATTTAGAAATATTGTCTTCAAACAGACAATATTTTAATGTATTTTTTAAAATATTTTAGAGTGAATACCATTACAAAAAGTTTTTTGGCATATTTAAAAAATATTTTAAAGTAAAAATGACTTTAAAAATACAGTAAATATTTCGTAAAAGACCCGTTCGAACTTCGGTGTGAAATAGTTTTTTTTTCCATAGGTTCTTTTTCGAGTGCATTCAACATATATCACCTTCAAAGATTTGGCTGCTATTTCTAGTATACCCTTCCTGCACATAACAGCTATTTGCGACAAAGGACCCGAAATACCTGTTATAGTGTAGCAGGAAGTGCAAGGAATAGCAGCTAAATCTGGGGAAAGGAGCCGGTTACGCGTGATTTCGATGTCACACTCGTTGAAAGTATGAGAAATAACCAGAAAAAGAAAAAACCTACGAAACAAAACTCCGTTACTAGGAAACTCAGAGTTTCTCGGTGACTCAACAGGTCACCGGTAGTCTAGTCTAGAATAAATACATACCTACATACATACGTACGTACGTACGTACATACATACATACATACATACATACATACATACATACATACATACATATATACATACATACATATGTATATATATATATATGAAGTTTCATGGGCGTAGAACACATCTACCTCTACAACGGACAAGGTGGATGTGTCCTATGCTCACGAAGATTTAAGTCAAATTGTTATTAAATAACACACACCTATTTATGATAGGGTGAGAAAAAGGGAAAGAGAGAGGGAGAGGGAGAAAGAGAGAGATTGAAGCTATTTTATTAACTATTTTGCTTTTAGTTTTTCAGATTATGATTAGAAAATTTTATTTATAAATACATATTTCTCGTTCTATATTTTTCAGGTGAAAGTCTGGTTCCAGAATAGACGGATGAAATGGCGCCACTCTCAGCAACAAAAAGACCAGAAACCAGGAGATGATAGAAACGAAAACATGACAGAGGGTGGAAAAGAGAAATCAGATTTGGCAGACAGTTCTAAAGAAATGGATAACGAATCAAAAGACTCGAGTGATTCCTCAGACAACGAAGAAATGGATATAGAAAATGATTTGGAAGCTCAGAGAGCAATACCAATCTCTGTAACAGTGACGATGCCACAACTGAAGTGCGAGAAGATTGATTAAGCAACCAAGATTTACTCTGTTTTCAGAGGCAAAAAACAATACAAATAAAAAGATAAAGAAAAAGAAAAAAAGATTTTATAATGTTGCATACGTTATATTAAAAAAAGAAAGTGAACTCATACAATAATTGAGTCAATGAATAATAAGATCATAAACAAAATCAAAATAAATAATTTTTTAAGAAGAGACACCACATATAAATATATAAGCGCTCAATTTCTATTTCAGTTGGAGAAAAGGAACATTTTGACAAACCAACGAGGCCTTTACATAGGAAATTAATTTTAAGTATTTTGCACACAAAAAAATAATAATAATAAATTTATATCATTTGGACTAAACACGAGCTGTTATTTTTTCATTTAATACCATCCAGAGTGTTATCTTGTTATATTTTAATCATACGATGCAGAAGTATTCCAATTGATATAACCCACCCATTTATATTGTATTACACTGTAGTGCAGGTAAAATTTCTACTTCGTGTAAGACAATTCATAGAAAATAGATATCCTATGAATGTTTACACTTCTTTTATATGGTATCATATCAATTACTCATAAATTACCATATGATATTTATTACATAGTTTTAAAGTTCTAAACTACGCACATTTGATATTAGAGCTCAGTATTAATTCGTCCATATCATTTGCTTGTTTACTCTACCAATATGATCACTTATAATGATATCGGTGCATTCATACATTCGTATGTATGTATATATATATATATATAATTAAGAGGGCTGTTCGCAATTTAGAACAGAAAGACAACACGTACAGTCGTTCTTAAAGTGACAGAGGATGCTAGTAAGTACCAGTGTTGCTAGAAATAACACTTAACCATGTGGGATCACTATTTTAACGACTGACAAGCGAGATGGAGTCATTTCAGCGTTGATTTCAGATTTAATTAATCTTCATCAGTGACACATAACTCTGTCGCCGTGGGTTAAAGAACATAAGTTATTTTGTCAGCCTTATGGAAAACACCATAGGAAACAGCGGATGATTTCGAAAATGATGAAGTGAGAATTAGAAATTATTAAGGTGAATATTCGCTATTTTGAACCGAAAGGTAAAAAGTATAGTCGTCACTAAACTGACTGAGGGTGCTATTATGCAACAGCACTGCTAGAAATAAGAATATATATATATATAATGTATGTATGTATGTATATATATATATATATATATATATATATATTGTTATATTTCGGAATGGTCATATTGCCAGTTTAGCCAATAAAAACACACGCACTATATATTTGGTGTTATTTTGCTTCAGTGTTATTTATTTTTTACATTAATCTTAATCTTATTTCGGCCAGAGTTCTTTCGTCACACTCCTGTGACTGCATCAGTGGTCCTTTGTTTTCTTCTTTCTTATTTGTGTCTCTCCTTACTAACCGTCAGCCATTTTGTATTGGCTAAACTGGCAATATGACCATTCCGAAATATAACAATATCTGTTTCAACACACGACTTCACATAAAAAATCTTGCACAACAAATATTTAAACGTATATATATATACTAGCAGTATCACCCGGCGTTGCTTGGGTTTGTAAGGGAAATAACTATATAAGCATTTTTAGTGAGTTATAGCATAAAAATAGTAAAAAATGCATTAAAAATGCATTAAAAACGGAATAAAAAATGATGGTAATTTTTTTTTTAAATCGTTGACTCATCGTAGACATTTTTAGAGAGTTACTTCCCTTATATAATAGCGAAAAAATGCATTAAAATGGAAAAAATGATGGTAATTTTTTTTTTAATCGTAGACTCATCGTAGACGCTTTCTTAGCCATTTCTGTTTTGGTGTCTTCAAGCCATGAAGTCGTTGTTCTAAAAGAACGCTGGTCTCCTTGACAACGCATTACGACGTTGATTTCCTTACACACCCTTCCCCACAGCTTCACGGGGGAGGGAAGAAGGGGGAGAAGCAAACAGGTGCAGGTGTGAGCGTGGACGCCAACTCCGCCGCCATCGACACACGAAAAATTATGCATTAAAATGGAATAAAAAATTATGTTAAATTATTTTTAAAATCGTAGACTCATCGTAGACGTGCGCTAATAGCCAGACGGGCTCGATATGAATCCCGACTATAAGATACCTGAATTTGGTTAAACTGCACCGCAAAATGTGGGAGTAGTTAGGAATCTAAATCGAAGGGGACAGACACTCACACAACTACAGTTTTATATATATACTAGCAGTATCGCCCGGCGTTGCTCGGGTTTGTAAGGGAAATAACTATATAAGCATTTTTAGAGAGTTACTTCCCTTATAGATGCCAATTCGGGCTTTCTTAGCCATTTCTGTTTTGGTGTCTTCAAGCCATGAAGTCGTTGTTCTAAAAGAACGCTGGTCTCCTTGACAACGCTTTACGACGTTGATTTCCTTACACTCCCTTCCCCACAGCTTCACGAGGGAGGGAAGAAGGGGGAGAAGCAAACAGGTGCAGGTGTGACCATGGACGCCAACTCCGCCGCCATCAACACACGAAAAATTATGCATTAAAATGGAATAAAAAATGATGTTAAATTATTTTTAAAATCGTAGACTCATCGTAGACGCGCGCTAATACTCAGACGGGCTCGATATGAATCACGACTATAAGATACCCGAATTTGGTTAAACTGCATCGCAAAATGTGGGAGTAGTTAGGAATCTAAATCGAAGGGGA
>NC_043000.1:118135559-118145559 GCF_006345805.1 Octopus sinensis
AACTCCCATACTCCCTTGCTTCAGGTGAAACTCTAATGGCATCCAACAACATCAGAGACTTAGGAGTAACTGTGGACAATAACATAAGCTGGGCCGCTCGTATAAACAGCAAAGTTGACATGGCTTGCAGAATGTGTTCCTGGATTCTCAGAATTTTCAGTCGAGAGATATCCACATCATTATCTTTCACTTTTCTACTTTATTCTCCCCACGCCGCCGTGAGCGCTACATCACCTGCATAATGTGGGAAATATTCCATCAGCCTTGCCCAAATGATGCTGGCATCGCTTTTAGGATACACCCAAGATTTAGATCCCGTGCAATCCGCTCACAATCTAAATTATACACGCATCACAGAGCAACAATACGGCACAATTATTTCCCTTCAATTGGCCCTGCTGTTTTTTAGATTACACCAAAACACATTAACGCAGAAAACAGACCCCATAAAGGTCAAGAGGTCTTTGGAAAAATTCATTCAAAAAATTCCGGATAAACCTCCTACAGTAGGATATGTCCCCGTAAACAATAACACTCACCTCAAATGGTTCATATTTTCCGATTCCTGATTTGAATGACTTTGCCAGGTAGTGCTATTAAGTTAACATGACCTGGGCAAATACTGGCCTAAACCTATCAAAGTATCAAAAATATATATATATATATATATATATATATATAATATATATATATTATATATATTATTATATATATGTACATACATTATATATATATGTACATATATATATACATATATATATATACATATATATATATATATATATATACATATATATATATATATATATATATATTATATATATATATATATATATATATATATATATATATATATATATATATAATATACATATATATATTAATCAATATAGGGTGGCAAAAAAAAATTTTGTAGAATTTTTTGCCACCAGCGGCCTAGTGGGAAAAAATTAAATAGTCATAGACCATTTTTAAGTTCAACATCAACAATCAAGGAACGGCCATAATAGGCCATTCACCACTAGAAATAACAGCCAAAGCTTCAACCGCAAATAAAAGTCAATTCCGTAACAGGAGAAAATTTAAAAAACATTTACCCTGTAATTTCTTATACGATGCACCGTTTCGTCTGCTGTTTAATGGTAAACTAACCTGATTAAATTAAATCAAGCCAATCTTCCATAGGCCCTCAGATTCTTCAGTAAGAAATAGCCACAAGTCGGAACAGATATTTTCACGAGGCATCTCCGACCCTGCCACTAGGCCGCTGGTGGCAAAAAAATTCTACAAAATTTTTTTTTGCCACCCTATATTGATTAATTATGAATTTTCTGGTTAATTCCGTAATGGAATCGACGGCTTATATTTATTTGCTGCCGATAAATTTGGCGCGAGTGCGATGATTTGAAAATTTTAGGTCAGATATTACCTTGGCAGGGTCGGAGATGCCTCGTGAAAATATCTGTTCCGACTTGTGGCTATTTCTTACTGAAGAATCTGAGGGCCTATGGAAGATTGGCTTGATTTAATTTAATCAGGTTAGTTTACCATTAAACAGCAGACGAAACGGTGCATCGTATAAGAAATTACAGGGTAAATGTTTTTTAAATTTTCTCCTGTTTACGGAATTGACTTTTATTTGCGGTTGAAGCTTTGGCTGTTATTTCTAGTGGGTGAATGGCCTATTATGGCCGTTCCTTGATTGTTGATGTTATACATATATATATATATATAATGCATATACATATATATATGTGTGTGTGTATATATATATATATATGATGTATATAGGTTAGTAGAGTTAGAGGTTAGAATAACCGTCTCTCTCTCTCTCCCTCTCTCTATATATATATACATATATATATATGCATGGCAACAGTTCAATAATCGAAAGTAATAAAAGATAGAAAAAGAAACCCAATTAACGTATCAAGATTCTATGTATTGTTATTTTCATATATTGTAATTTTATGTATTGCCCTCTCTCTCTCTCTCTCTCTCTCTCTCTCTCTCTCTCTCTTTCTCTGCGCACGCACAATACACACACACACGCACACACACACACACACATACACACACACACACACACACACACACACACACACAGACGCACGGGTGTGTGTGTCAGAAAACAGTTACTAAAACAGATAATTATTCTGCATTTTAGTGTTGGAAGTTATTTTTAAAATTTAATCAGAATAAAGAACGGTTTCAAAATCAAGAACCTAACACCAATAAACGTCCAAAATATTGCCCAAAATGATTGTAATATAATAATTCAAAATCTAATTGCTTAAGTCTTTTAAATGCCCAACTTAATTGTATAAAAGAAATTAATTCTAATCTTCATTTAAATACGTGTTAGTAATATCCAGTATTAATATTTTAAGCGTTCAAAAATTTTCTGTCGCCAATAATCGCAGTGTTATAACAGCTTTAAGATTTCAGACGCTTAAGTTATTAAATTAGTTTCTTTTCTCATATACGTTCGACGAAAATTCCGAATATGAAAATCATGAATGTTCGAATTAATTCCCAAAAGTAAAATCTGTCAAAATCTGACAGGGAAATAATGAATGAGATTTTTTAGTTCTATATTTCTTTATAGATGTATGAAAGCATAAACGCGTATACAACTATATGTATGTACGTACGTACGTATGTATGTATGTATGTATGTATGTATGTATGTATGTATGTATGTATGTATGTATGTATGTATGTATGTATGTATGTATGTATGTATGTATGTATGTATGTATGTATGTATGTATGTATGTATGTATGAGAGTTGATATATACATATATATAGTGGAGGCGCGTGGCTTAGTGGTTAGGGTGTTAGTACCATGATCGTAAGATTGTGATTTTGATTCCTGTGTTCTTGAGCAAAACACTTCATTTCACATAGCTCCAGTCTACTCAGCTGGCAAAAATGAGTAACGCTGCGATGGACTGGCGTCCCGTCCAGCTGGGGAACACATACGCCCATGAGTCTGTCTAGGCTTTAAAAGGGCGCAGTGGAGACGCAATGGCCCAGTGGTTAGGGCAGCAGACTCGCGGTCGGAGGATCGCGGTTTCGATTTCCAGGCCGGGCGTTGTGTATGTTTTTTTGAACGAAACACTTAAAGCTCCACGAAGCTCTGGCAGGGGGTGGTGGCGCCCCCTGTTGTACTCTTTCGCCCCAACTTTCTCTCACTCTTTGCAGAAACTAGTAAAATTAAAAGAATAAAACAATAAAAGAATAAGTTGCTTATATACTTTTACACTACTTAAAATAGTTAAACATTTTTAAAATACAATTTCCAATAATATTTAATCACAAAAATATAACAAGATCTTTTAAACATCGAATAATTAGGAGGACTCACCCGAGTAATGTAGGATTCAAAGAAGTCCATAGCCAAAAATAGTAGAGAACGGCTGTGTTAAATGGTTAGTGTGGGACTTCTACCACGTAATTAATCTACTGATGTTCATTCACTGACAATTATTCAACTTATACTTCATAATTTCATCATATAAAAGTCACTTCGTTGTCTGATCTATTAAGATTTCAGTGGGTTTAAATTTCAAAGAAATAAACAGTTTTCTTACACTTGTTTCAGTCATTTGACTGCGGCCATGCTGGAGCACCGCCTTTAGTCGAACAAATCGACCCCAGGACTTATTCTTTGTAAGCCTAGTAGTTATTCTATCGGTCTCTTATGCCGAACCGCTAAGTCACGGGAGCGTTAACACGCCGACAACGGTTGTCAAGCAACGGTGAGGACACAAACACAGACGCACAGATACATACATACATACATACATACATACATACATACATATATATATAGAGAGAGAGAGAGACAGACAGACAGACAGACAGAGACAGAGAGACAGAGACAGAGACAGAGAGAGGGGGAGTGAGAGAGAGAGGGAGAGATAGTGAGAGAAGATAGGCTTCTTTGAGAATTAGCATAATTGTTAGATCAACAAACCTACGGACCATACTTATTAGATTATTAGAGCAACTCTGCCTTAGTCAGTAGCATGATTTTATGTTGCGAGATCGAATCCAGCTGGAGTCAACTTTGATGAAATTGATAAAATAGATGCTACTGATAGATTATAACCTTGTATTGTAAATATATGGTCCTGTGCCAAACTAAGAAAGCACTATTTGTTGGTGCTTTAGTGATTTGTGGGCTTGCGTCAAGCAGCTGCTGCCTTGTGTAAGACGTATCCGGTTGTACACCGCGTATGGGAAGATCGAGGCCCACCTTCTTTTGGCAGAGAAGGGAGGCAGGCTTTCTTTGCTTAATGGTTGTAGCGAAAGAAGTTGCGTGGAGGACCAGTCTGAAAAGTATGAAGATAAGAACTTTTCTATTTGGCCAAGTTCTCATCAATTTCTTCAAATACCATTTGAAGAAATTGAGGGTAGAGAGGAAGCTGCTGCTTTCAGGTGCATTTACCAAAAGTATGTTTTAAAAAGTACCCCGTTTTCCCCAATGACATTAATACCATACACCCTACAACAGTAACAAAATCGACACGACCATACCAGCAGTATCTCCCTCAATCCTTGCCATCACAAACTCTAATTCCATGGTTATGAAGCAACGGCAACAAAAATCCTGTTTTCTCCAAGTCCATCTATGCATCCAATTCATAATGTGTAATTACTAATACAACCAGTATCATATCATATTCATTGTCGTCATCAACGAAAACAGCAGCACTTGCAGAATAGTTATCGCTTCACTTCCGAAACTTCATTTAAAAACCAGTTGTGATAGAAATATTAGAAGTCATAGGCATAGGAGTGGCTGTGTGGTAAGTAGCTTGCTTACGAACCACATGCTTCCGGGTTTAGTCCCACTGCGTGGCACCTTGGACAAGTATCTTCTACTATAGCCTCGGGCCGACCAAAGCCTTTGTGAGTGGCTTTGATAGACGGAAACTGAAAGAAGCCCGTCGTATATATATATATATATATATATACGAAATGCATTGCGAATAAGCCCGCCATTTTCATAGATATGTAAAGATAAACATTCGTACGTGCTACGACGAAATCTACGGTTGGCTATCGGGTTTGTAACGTTATGTTTTTTCTTATATATCTTGAGTTTGTTGCACTGATGAACATAGAATGCATATTCTGCATTAATTGCGAAATCACAGGTGATATGTAACTAAATTCTTTTTTTAAATGATTTGCTTTGAAGTTTTGCATTCGGTAAAATTTTGTTTATTTTAGTAGTTTCGACCGCATTGGTCCCTCTTAGCGTGTGGTTTCTACGAATAGTAGTACCCTCAATATAATATAAATATATATATATATATATGGCTCCCCACCCCAACATCACTTGACATCCGATGCTGGTGTGTTTACGTACCCGTCACTTAGCGGTTCGGCAAAAGAGACCGATAGAATAAGTACTAGGCTTACAAAGAATAAGTCCTGGGGTCAATTTGCTCGACTAAAAGGCGGTGATCTAGCATGGCCACAGTCAAATGTGTTGAAACAAGTAAAAGAGTGAGTTTTGGGTGAAATAAAACATCGGAAATGCTTTGTCCTACGCAAAAAACCGCAGGAACTACTTCAAGATATTGCAACCTCTTTTCCTGGTAGTCACTAAAGCTTTCGCAATGCTGGAAGAGCTTCCGTATATTCAGCTGGTATCCCAGGGTTACAAGCGTTACGCACCTGAATCTGTACTATTCGCCTATGTAAGGCACATAGGACTGAAATTGCTTTTAGCGACCTCATCATCAACAAGAAAATTTCAGCAAAGCTGGGTGATAGTGGTGTCAGACGAAGCATGCAGACCATCGTATAAATTGTTTTATTTCTCTCTTTCGTTTTATTTTGACATGCGCATTGCATTTTTATTCTCAGCGCCTCAATTTGTAATGGACTACTAAGTCCACTAATTGTAAGAACTGGAGTAAGAGGTTTGATACCTCGTGTTGTTTTTTTCTGTGTAAAAAAAAAAAAAGATGAGAATAATGTTTTAGAGAAGCAAAAAATCGGCGGACGTCTTTTGTCTTCCCCCATCAATATCATCCTTTTTTCATCACTCATCTCATCAATGTTTTTGTCCAGCCTGCAAGCTACTCCCTCTGTGTTATGCCTTTATGGCAAAGTTTTGAAATAAAGTAGAATAGTGAGGGGTGATCCACACCAGGCAAAACTTTTGTGGGATGGAACTTTTGGTTCTTCAGTATAACTCTGTAGATTGTATAAGCTTAGTGTCACTGGAGGCAAGTGTGAGAAAACTCAAGGGCGACTCTGGGCGGCACATACTCTAACTACGCCACTTATGTCTACTTAAGTTTGTCAAATAACAGAACCATTCCTTCAAAATATTTTCTCTACACTTCTGAAAAGAAATAAAAAAAGAGCTGTTGCCAAAATTAACTTCTAAATTACTTGACGGAAACCACAGACTGTAACCATTTGAAATGTTTAATATTAAATATAATATAAGTATGACAATCGTTAAATGTAATTAATCTAAGTGATGTCTTAATTTTGCTATTAGTAACAGCTAGTGACAAGTCACAAATTATATTTATATTTAACCGTTGTTTCATTTTAGTTATTGTGGTATCTTTTTTTAATCAGAAATTTTTACCCCAGATACAAGGAATTATTTCGATTTGTTTATATATCTGTTGTAAAACAGTCGACTGATGTTGGACGTAACACGAGCTGTCTATATAAGAAATGTAAACGTCAGGTATTTTGTTTTAACGTTTGTTATCTCTAATATATCAATTAAATGTAACAGGCGGTGAGCTGGCAGAAACGTTAGCACGCCGGGCGAAATACTTAGCAGTATTTCATCTGCCGCCACGTTCAGTGTACAAATTCCGCCGAGGTCGAATTCGCCTTTCATCCTTTCGGGGTCGATTAAATAAGTACCAGTTACTGGAGTCGATATAATTGACTTAATCCGTTTGTCTGTCCTTGTTTAGCCCACTAGAGGGCAATAAAGAAATAAAAGTGTAATAATTTTTAATTACGTTTTTTTTTAAGAAAAAATCTTATACGGTTTTGCTCCAAATAAGGCCACTGTAGCCTGTATCGCATGGGACTACAAGGAAGGAAAAGAAGGGGCTTCCAAATCCAAAAGATGTAGATTGACAGAAAGCTTTAAAATCTGAATGTCATAGAGCAGATGAAATCAAGACGATGTTAGTGAGTTCCAGAAAGAAGCAGTTTGAGGAAAGAAGCTGTTAGAATAGAAAGACTTATGAGAAACAACAAACTCAACAGAAAAACGATGCGCCTGGAAAGAGAAGTAGATGACATTTTTAAAGGTCCCGAGAAAAGGTACTAAACTAGGAAGTTCATCAGAGTTATAACTATGGAAATAAAGGCGGCGAGCTGGCAGAAACGTTAGCACGCCGGGCGAAATGCCTAGCGGTATTTCGTCTGTCTTTATGTTCTGAGGTTCAAATTCCGCCGAGGTCGACTTTGCCTTTCATCCTTTCGGGGTCGATAAATTAAGTACCAGTCACGCACTGGGGTCGCTGTTATCGACTTAATCCGTTTGTCTGTCCTTGTTTGTTCCCTCTATGTTTACCCCCTTGTGGGCAATAAAGAATAATATAACTATGGAAATATTTATAGAAAAGATAACGAAGGCAAAGACACCGACCTAGTAGATGTAAAGTTATTGCTTTCATCTATGAGTCGGTGCCTTCTCTTATTGTCTGATCGAATTTAAGATCATGTTGTTAACAAAGTGGATCCTTTACTTTTTTCGTTATCAAAGACAATTTTTACAAAGGGTTAATCAAACTGATTAAAAAGGATTAAATGCACCAAAATATTTAACTAACACTTATTTTATTGACTTCACACGGAAAGGGTAAAAAAACTGTTCGTTGACGGAGTGAAAGATGCAGTCGGCTCCAGTAAGAATTGATCTCATGATGCAAAGGAACAGAATCAAAACTTATATGGTGTGCGACTGTTTTCTAATATCGATCCTAGGCGTGGCTGTGCAGTTAAGAAGCTCTCATTACAACACGTGGTTTTAGGTTCAGTCCCACTGTGCGGCATCGAATACTTGGGCAAGTGTCTTCTAATATAGCCCCAGACTATCCAATACCTTCGGAAACTGTGGATCTTTTCACTTTGACCAGCAAATTTAAAAAATAATTTCTTTGTAACTAAACACTTTTAAACTTCGTATACTGGTAGAATGTGTTACATAAAACATCTTTTTCTCTTGGCGTTCTTAGAAAATTCTGTAGTTTGTAAGGTATATGTTGTTAAATTTCTCGTATTTCGGCAATTTCAACAAATCAATGACGTCTATTGAGGTGAATACAATTACTGCTGTTGTTTGTCAACAAGAACTTCCGGTGGTGTATATTTCGTTTGTCGAAGTTTAAAAGTGTTTAGTTACAAAAAATTATTTTTTTAAATCTGCCGGTCAAAGTGAAATGATCCGAAACTGTTGTATCTCACTCAGGAAATACAACAGCACACGGATATTCGTTAAGTTGGATTGTAAACTGGCAAAACATATTTTGAAACGACGAAATCGTCTTGATCATTTCATGTAATCGCAATAACGTTTTTCAAAGTGCAACCTAAACTCTGTTAAACCATGTTCTAATTTTCGTTCTCATATCATCTAAAATTACAATTGAACCTCAAAAGAATAAATACCAACACTGAATACTCATTTGTTGTGGAATAACAGAGTTCTTCATATAATAGGGAGCTAAGTAACAGTATCATTTTCTCCGTATCGTTTTCCACAGTTTATATGTTGAGAAAATACAGTCGGCCACTGATTTATTCGTTCTTGTTACAAGAAACCTCACTATATGGCTTCATTTGGTTCACACATGCATTATACATTAATAACGAAAGGCGCCAAGCTGGCAGAAACGTTAGCACGCCGGGCGAAATGCTAAGCGGTTTTTCGTCTGCCGCTACGTTCTGAGTTCAAATTCCGCCGAGATCGACTTTGCCTTTTATCCTTTCGGGGTCGATAAATTAAGTACCAGTTACGCACTGGGGTCGATGTAATCAACTTAATCCGTTTGTCTGTCCTCGTTTGTCCCCTCTGTGTTTAGCCCCTTGTGGGTAATAAAGAAATAGGTATTTCGTCTGTCGTTACGTTCTGAGTTCAAATCCCGCCGAGGTCGACTTTGCCTTTCATTCTTTCAGGGTCGATAAATAAAGTACCAGTTTCGCACTGGGGTCGATGTAATCGACTTAATCCTTTTGTCTGTCCTTGTTTGTCCCCTCTATGTTTAGCCCCTTGTGGACAGTAAAGAAATGTATATATTAATAACGAATTCTCTTTCAACCAGACTGGAGGACTTGTATTTTAGGTAACAGAAAGCTGGGAGATCGTGGTATTTCATTTAACTTCTACTTGTTTCAGCCATTTAGACTGCGGCCATGCTGGAGCACGTCCCTGAAGAACTTTTAGGCGAATGAATCAACCCCTAAGCTGTTATTTTTATTAAATTTGGGATTTATTCTATCGGTTCTCTTTTGTTGCCAAACCGCTAAATTACGGGGATGTAAATACACCAACACCGGTTGTCAAGTTGTGGTGGGGAGATAGTAAATACAGTCACAAACACACACACACACACACACATACACACACACCCACACACACATACACACACACACACACACACATATACAAACACACGGGCTTCTTCGCTTTTACTGATACTAAATCCGCTCACAAGACCTTGGTCAGCCCGAAACTTTATTAGAAGACACTTGCTCAAGGTGCATCGCTTTGGGGCTAAACCAGGAATCATGTGAATGGGAAGTAAACTTACTTCTTTATTGCCCACAAGGGGCTAAACATAAATGGGACAAAGAAAGAAAAGAAAAAGAAAATTTAATAAAATAAAATAAAGTAAGTGCCAATTGAGCACTGGGGTGGATGTAATTGACCTCCAAAATTGCAAGCCTTGTGGTAAAATTTGAAACCGAAACTTGGTACAAAACATTTACCCT
>NC_043000.1:118150559-118225559 GCF_006345805.1 Octopus sinensis
GTATATATATATATATATATAATATATATATATTATGTATGTATGTATGTTATGTATGTATGTATTATGTATGTAAATTATTATATATAATTTACATACTGACCAATGCCTTGTGAGTAGATTTGGTAGTAGACGGAAAATGAAAGAAGCCTTTTCGGATATATGTATATATAATATATGTGGTGTATGTTGTGGTCTGTGTTTTCCCCCTAGCATTGCTTGACAACCGATGCTGGTGTGTTTAGTCCCCGTTACTTAGCGGTTCGGCCAAAAGAGACCGAGAAGATAGAATAAGTACTGGGCTTACAAAAAGAATAAGTCCCGGGGTCGAGTTGCTCGATTAAAGGCGGTGCTCCAGCATGGCCGCAGTCAAATGACTGAAACAAGTAAAAGTAAAAGTAATATTGATTTTTTTTTTTTTTTCTCTTAAATATCTTAGGTAGCTTCGTCGTAAGTTAAGGTGAAAGCGGGTTACTGAATCCGGAGTAGCGTCCCTTGGCACACTGTTATTCCACATGTTGATAAGAGATACAGAAGCAAACACACACTCTATCTATTTCGCTTCCTCACTCTCACTTTCTATCTCTCTCTCACCTACTCTATTAATTTCTCTTTCTCTCTCACACACACATACACTCTCTCGCGCGCGCTTTCTCTCTCGCTCACATACACTTTATCTCTTTCTCTCTCTCTCTCACATACACTTTATCTCTTTTCTCTCTCTCTCTCTCTCTCTCTCTCTCTCTCTCCCTGTCTTACACACACACACACACACTCTATCTATCTATCTATCTCTCACACACACACATACTGTCTATCTCACTTTCTCTCTCCCTAACACACACACTCACTCTGTCTGTCTGTCTCTCTCTCTCTCTCACACACACACACAGCAGATTAAACCCACACTAGAAGGCTACTTTGTGTTTTATAATGTACTAGCAGTATCGCCCGGCGTTGCTCGGGTTTGTAAGGGAAATAACTATATAAGCATTTTTAGAGAGTTACTTCCCTTATAGATGCCAATTCGGGCTTTCTTAGCCATTTTTGTTTTGGTGTCTTCGAGCCATGAAGTCGTTGTTCTAAAAGAACGCTGGTCTCCTCAACAACGCTTACGAAGTTGATTTATTTACACTCCCTTCCCCACAGCTTCACGAGGGAGGGAAGGGGGAGAAGCAGCAAACAGGTGCAGCTATGAGCGTGGACGGCCAAACTCGCCGCCATCGACACACGATGCATTTATGCATTAAAATGGAATAAAAAATGATGTTAAATTATTTTTAAAATCGTAGACTCATCGTTGACGCGCGCTAATACTCAGACGGGCTCGATATGAATCACGACTATAAGATACCCGAATTTGGTTAAACTGCACCGCAAAATGTGGGAGGAGTTAGGAATCTAAATCGAAGGGGACAGACACTCACACAACTAGAGTTTTATATATATAGATTATCGACTCCATAATGGACGGTAAAGTCATGTATGAAGGGAGGTAACTCAGAGACGTGCGCGCGCGAACAGACGCACGCGCGCGTGCACACACACATACATACATACATCGTCGTGGTACTCCGTCGGTTGCAACGACGAGGGTTCCAGTTGATCCGATCAACAGAACAGCCTCGCTCGTGAAACTAACGTGCAAGTGGCTGAGCACTCCACAGACACACACGTGCACCCTTAACGTAGTTCTCGGGGATATTCAGCGTGACAAGGCTGGCCCCTTTGAAAAAGAAGGTACTACTCATTTTTGCCAGCTGAGTGGACTGGAGCAACGTGAAATAAAGTGTCCTGCTTAAGGACACAACGCATCGCCGGGAATTGAACTCACGACCTTACAATCGCGAGCCGAATGCCCTAATCACTAAGCCACACGCCTTTACACGTATACATGAATTAATATGAATGTGCACACGTACATACGTACACACACACGCGCATACACATACATACAGATATACATAAGTATGTATATAAGGGTAGAAATTTATATTAATCAATTAAAACCAGTGGCCTGGCATATTAAAAAAATCCGAAGATTAAAATATTTTTTACATACAAAATTTAAAGGACTGACCACTAAAAGTGGACGGTCAATATGCTAGATATTCAGTCCTTTAAATTTTGTAAGTATGTATATATGTATTATGTATCTGTGCATGAGTGTGTGTATGATCGCGTGTTTGTACGTACATATATATAATTCTTTCATTTTTCAAAATTGTGATAAACAAAGTTCGTTTTATCTAAAATATACTCTACTTTCATTTTCTACAAAGCTCTTCTATCTATCTGGTAGACTTGCAAGGCCCCCTCTTCCAAAATTCCCTTGTCCATGACGAAAAATACTCCTCTGACCTCGTCTACAGAATTCATAATTTTCCGTCCAAATAACCTTGAAGACTGCTGAATAAATTATAATCAGATGGGGTAGTGTCCGGCGAAAATGGAGAGTGGGGCATCGTTTCCCATTGAAACTGCCCTAGCTTTTAGACTGTCATCTTCACTGTATGTGGCCGAGCATTATCCTGATGGTAGAACACCTTTCATCTTGAAACCAAAGATGGTCATTTTTCTACTAGCACCGATTAAACCGCTCAAGCTGCTCGCAGTAGATACCCTTTGTTATCGTTTGGTTTGGGTTTAAAAGTTCAAAGTGGATTAAACCTTTCATATCTCACCAAACAGATAACAACACCTTACGTCGGTGGAGTCCTTCTTTAGCCTGAGGTGCTGGTGTTTCTCCTTTCCCAACCCACTGTCTTCGGCGATTGACGTTTTTATAGAGAACCCATTTCTCATCACCAGTCACTCATTCGGGAGACGTGAGAGCAAAGAAGCTCAAATATTCACTCCCTGTGTACGATTAGACTTGGAAAGTTTGTGAAGAACCCATTGCCCTAATTTGCTGACTTTTCCAATGGCATGCAGGTGTCGATGAATGGTTGAATGACCAAATCCAAGCTTCTCTACCAGTTCCTCAACAGTTACGATGGGATGTTGTTCCAGCAGAGTTAGCAGAACGTCCTCGTCCAGCTCTACAGATATTCCAGAACGCTCATCTTCTAAGCTGTAGTTTCCGGCTCGGAATTTCTGGAACCTCCGTTGACACTGGCTTACGCTTATTGTCCGATCTGCATTAATATTCCTCGCACTTTCTGTTGCGTTGTTGCCTTTATTGAACTCATAAAGCAAAATATGCTACTTCCTTTGCTACTTCATTTATCGCTTTGAAAAAATAAACACGAATAAATATAAACAGCACATGACCTTGCAGGTGGGGTCCAGTTAGAATTTTCTTCTGGTCGATATTATTATCATTATTATTATTCAGGTCATTGCCTGGACTCGAACTCTGAATCTTGGGGTTAGTAGCCCGCGCTCTTAACCACTATGCCATATGCCCGCAGGTAATTATGGAGTGAATTTTAGGGCATATAAATCTAATATTTTCCTATCCTTCCTTAATACAAGTTCCCATATGCTGTTCAAATCTGCACTCGGCCTGCTTAGGAAGATATTGTGTCCTAGCTTATATGCTGCTTTTTTTTTGTTTCCGTATTTTCCAGTGGTGTTCTCTGTCTATTATTTTAACTTCATCCCACAGGAGGTGGTCTCCATTTTACCATACATGATCAGCTATACCCGATTTATCAATATCTCCCCGTGTCACAGCTTTGCGATGTTCCTCTACCCTTATTTTGAAGGGGGCGGCTTGTTTCACCTTTGTATAACCTACCACAGCTGCATGGGATGGAGTACACGCAGTCTTTGGTCATATTCTCTCCTATTGGTGGTTTTACTCGAAGGAGATATTTGCAAAGTATTGTATTACTCTTGAATACTGTCCTGATGTCATATGGGCTGCATATCTTTTGTATCTTTTCGGAGAGGCCTTTCACACAGAGTAGACAGACTGTGGACAGTTTATCCTCTCTGGAGTGGAGAGTATGCTTTTGGGGGGTAATTGTTGCTTAATAGATTGTTACTTAGCTTGATCATTTCTTCGTGGTGGGTATCACGATCACTACTTATATTCATTGCTCAATGTTTTAGGCACTGAGCAATTCCACTCTTTACACTGTATGGATGGTGGGAATTGAAGTTGAATTATCGTCCAGTGAAGGTATACGGATGTCCTTGCGGTATACGGATGTCCTAAATCCATACTTGGTGCGTGTTATTAATACGTCCAGGAATGCTAGCTGATTGTCTTTTTCTTTTTCCATTGTGAACTGTATAGATGGCTTTATTAAGTTCACATGATCTAACAGCACTTGGACATCTTCCTGGTGGGGCCAGAGTATGACTAGCAGCCATAGGGTTTAGCTATGGGTTCGCCATTATAACCGATAATAGCCAATATATACATGGAATACTTTGAGAATTTGGCTTTAGGATCAACACCACTAAAACTAACCCTATGGGTGGTGCATTGTGCTCTTGATCAAAACACTTCATCTCACATTGCTCTGTGATCAATTCGATCCCTGTTCAGGCAACATCGATTTAATGATGGGGGTGAGCTAATATACTTTTCTACTCTAGGCACAGGGCTCGAAAGTTTGGAGGAGGGTGGGGCAGTCGATTAGATCGACCCCAGTACGCAACTGGTTCTTAATTTATCGAAGCCGAAAGGATGAAAGGCAAAGTCGACCTCGGCGGAATTTGGACTCAGAACGCAGCAGCGGACGAAATACCTATTTCTTTATTACCCACAAGGGGCTAAACACAGAGGGGACAAACAAGGACAGACACACGGATTAAGTCAATTATGTCGACCCCAGTGCGTAACTGGTACTTATTTAATCGACCCCGAAAGGATGAAAGGCAAAGTCGACCTCGGCAGACGAAATACGGCTACGCATTTCGCCCGGCGTGTTAACGTTTCTGCCAGCTCGCCGCCTTCAGGGGTGAGCAAATATAGGACACATAGATTTTGATCACTATAAACAAATCATTTATACAAGCCGTTCGGCCAAATAAGGAAATAAGCTGGGCGAGTCCATTATGTATATAAGCGGATGAGTATATATGATATGTGCGAGTATGAGAAAAATATTGTTTCTCCTGTGCCTATCTCTTACTGTCGTTTTCTTACATACATACAAATACTGACATTTTTCTCACGCATTTGTATTGTTACTATTTTCAATGTAACTCTTTGCCTAAGATGAACCACTCCTAAACCAGTGAAACGAATTATAGATAGATAGATACACACACAGGCGCGCATACAAACATATATAATAACGATTAAGACTAAATTGCTCACATAACTTGAAGACATGAACCAGGTAAGTCAAATCATACGTTCAACCGCAACGATTTTTCATTTTTGCCCCAGTTTAATCACGATCGTTCACACAACAAAATTAAATGCGTTACAAAGTGTATTAATGTGATGGCACCATGCTATTAAATGTTTACGTTTTGCACGATTTGGGTTTTTCAAAAGGAGGTGGTTTCAAGTTTATATCTCTTTTCTAAAAAACTGGGTACATTTAAATGATATCTCTCAGAAGATTTTTTCCGTTGGTCCTACCTTTAATGGAACTGTGAACTATATATATATTATATATATATATATATATATATATATATATATATATATATATATATATATATATATAATATATATATATATATATATATATATATAGTATATATATATACATATATATATATATGAATATATACACATATATGTATATATTTTGTGTGCGTGCGTGTATGTATATATATGCTTGTATGTGTATGTACGTACATGTGTCAGTGAGTGTATATAGATATATGCATATATATATATATATATATATATATATATATATGTATAAAACACACACGACAGGCTTCTCTCAGTTTCCGTCTACCAAATCTACTCACCAGGCTTTGGTCGACCCGAGGCTATAGTGGAAAACACTCGCCCAAGGTGCTACGCCAACGCTTTGAATATAAATTATTATTATTTTCACTCTGAGAGCCGCAGCCATTCTCGGAGTTTGATGTTGCGGGGTCGATAAATTAAGTACCAGTTGCGCACTGAGGTCGATGGAATCGACTTAATCCGTTTGTCTGTCCCCTCTGTGTTTAGCCCCTTGTGGGAAGTAAAGAAATAGATATTTCGTTTGTCTTTACGTTCTGTGTTCAAATTCCGCCGAAGTCGACATCCTTAAAGAGTCGATAAATTAAGTACCAGTTGCTCCACAAAAATTTCGGGCCTTATGCCTAGAATAAAAAAAGAATATCTGGTACTTTGTTTATTTGTTTGTTTTATTTGTTTCTTTGTTTTTTTGTATGTATGTATGTATGCATGTATGTATGTATGTATGTATGTATGTATGTATGTGTGTATGTATGTATGTATGTATGTATGTATGTATGTATGTATGTATGTATGTATGTGTGCGTGTGTATGTATGTATGTGTGTGTATGTGTGTATGTATGTATGTGTGCGTGTGTATGTATGTATGTATGTGTGCGTGTGTGTGTGTTGCATGGAACATGAATACTTTGTAGTCGCCATAGGTTAGCGAGTTAATGAAAACTTTATAGTGCCCCAACATGACCGTTGCCCAATGACGAGAACCGCTAAAAGAATATGTGAATAGGTTGAGATTAAACAAATTTCAGGAAACCACAGGCAATTTCAAAAGCAGCGGGAAAGGGCAAACATGGCTGGGTGGTAAGAAGGTGGTTTACCAGCCACATAGTTCCGGGTTCTTCTGTTGCCTGGCATTTTGGGCCACGTGTCTTCTACTATAGCCTCGAGCCGGGCAAAGCCCTGTGAGTGCATTTGATAGGCGGAAACTGAAGCATGTTGTATATATATATTATATATATATTATATATATATATATAATATATACACACACATTATACATATATATACATATATACATTATACATTATATATATTATATATATATATATATATATATATATATATATATTATATATGCATACATTATACACATATATATATATACATTATATATATACACACACATACATTATATATATATATATACATTATACATATATACACATAGTTATACATATATATATACATTATATATATATATACATTATTACAATATATATACATTATACATATCCTATATATATACATTATACATATATATACACATTATATTTATACATATATATATATATATATATATATATTATAAATATATATGTACATTATGTATATGTATATACATTATTCTCTTTTACTCTTTACTTGTTTCAGTCATATGACTGTGGCCATGCTGGAGCACCGCCTTAAGTCGAGAAAATTGACCCCAGGACTTATTCTTTGCAAGCCTAGTACTTAATCTATCGGTTTCTTTTGTCGAACCGCTAAGTTACGGACAAACACAAACACATAAACACACACACACATATATACGACGGGCTTCTTTCAGTTTCCGTCTACCAAATCCACTAACAAGGCTTTGGTCGGCCCGAGGCTATAGTAGAAGACACTTGCCCAACGGGCCACGCAGTGGGACTGAACCTAGAACCATGTGGCTGGTAAGCAAGCTACTTACCACACAGCCACTCCTAAGCCTATGCATATACATACACACCGCGCGCCACACACACACCACACACACACACACACACACACACACACACACACAACACACACACATATCTATATATATATATATATATATATATATAGATATATATATATATATATATATATTATATATATATATATATATATATATATATGAGTACAGGACACCACAAATAAACGTAGAACACAACGAGAGACGAAACACATAAAATCAAACAAGGAAACGGACTTTTTTTTAATAACGAAAAAACAGAGTACAGGACAAACAATACAAGGAAAATTCCCCTTCATCAGCTATCCCTGGTTCGACTCAAAGTGTGTTTCGAAGGTAAGGACAGAACACGGATGAAGCAGTCCTTCCTGCAAAAGAAATTAAATAAAATAATTTGCAGAGGGGTAAAAACAGTGACAAAAACAGGACGTAAAAAGTCCGTTTCCTTGTTTGATTTATGTTTTCATCTCTCGTTTGTGTTTACGTTATTTGTGATGTCCTGTACTCAATATATATATATATATATATATATATATATATATATATATATATATATATTATATATGCATGTATATATACATGTAGATGTAAGTATGTACATATATGTATGTTATATGCATATATTTTATATATATGTATATATGTACAATATGTATGTATATAGGCATATATTTATTTAATTTTGTTATATATATATATATATATATATATATATATATATATATATATATATATTATAATATATATATATATATATACATATGCATATGTGGGCGCAGGACGTCACGAAACGTGTACCCATGGAATATGAACTATTTTTTCGAACAACGAAAGACACAAATGGAAAACAAGACAAACAACACAACGAACGACCCTTCATCATTTGTTGGCTGTTTTTCTACTCTCGTATTTCCATTTTCCAGAAATTCTGAGCCAGAAGCTACAGCTTAGAAGATGAGCATCGTCCAGGAAGATCTGTAGAGTTTGATGAGGCCGTCCTGCAAACTCTGCTGAAACAAAATCCCATCGCAACTGTTGAGGAATTAGCTGAGAATTTTGGATTCAGTCCCTTCAAACATTCATCCGGAAAGTAGGAAAATTCTGTCAATGGGTTCCTCCCAAACTTTCCGAGTCTAATCGCGTGCAGAGAGTGAATATGTCCTCCTCTTTGCTCTTACATCTCACGAATGAACTTTTTTGGACCGAATAGTGACTGATGACGAGAAATTGGTTTTGTATAAAAATGTCAAACGCCGAAGACATTGGGTAAGGAAAGGAGAAATACCGGCACCCCAAGCTAAAGAAGGTCTTCACCCACGTAAGATGTTGTTATCTGTTTGCCGGAGTATGAAAAGTTTAATCCACGTTGAACTTTTAAACCTAAACCAAACGATAACAAAGGAGATCTGCGAACAGCTTGAGCGGCTTAAGTCAGCACTAGAGGAGAAACGGCCATCTTCGGCTATTCCAAATGATGGAGCAGTCTGAATGGGAAACGATGCCCCACTCACCATATTCGCCGGACACTACTCCATCTGATTATCATTTATTCCGCAATCTTCAAAATCATTTGAAAGGAAAAAATATGAATTCTGTAGACGAGGTCAGAACAGTAGTGGAGGAATATTTTTCGTCAGAAACAGTGAATTTTGGAAGAGAGGGTGGGGCTTTGCAAGTTTACCAGATAGATGGAAGAGCATTGTAGAAAATAAAGGAGAGCATATTTTAGATTAAAAAAGAACTTTATCGTAATTTTGAAAAATAAAAGATTAAAAATAAAAGGCATTATTTATGGGCTGACCCGATACATACATATACATATATATATACACACACATATACCTATTTATATATATATATATATATATATATACACACACACACACATGGGCTTGTATGTATCTAAGTATGTGTGTTTGTCCCCACCAGCGCTTGCCAACAGGTGCTGGTGTGTTTACGTCCCTGCAACATAACGTTTCGGCAAAATACTTCTATTGAATAAGCACCATGTTTAAGAGGATAGTAGTACTGTGGTCGATTCATTCAAGTAATCCTCAATCCCGTGCCCCAGCATGGCCGCAGTCTAATGTGTGAAATATATATAAAAGACGAAAGATAGCACAGCTAAAATGTGTTTGTAATGTTAGGTCTGCTATCCATTTTTTTTTTCAATAATTTCTGAATTTTCATCGATATTGTATTAATCTTGTATCTCCATCTTTTACTCATTTTAGTCATTGGACTCCAGCCATTGTGGGCCACTGCCTTGAAGGGTTTAGTGGAACAACTGACCCCAGTGCCTAAATTTTATAATCTGGCACTTATTCGATCGGCGTCTTTGCCAAATCGCTAAATTACAGGAACGTAAACAATCCAACACCGGATGTCAAGCGGTCGGACGGGAGGACACACACACATGACAGACTTCTGTACAGTTTTCTTCCACCAAATTTACTCCATGGCATTGACCGTTCCGAGGCTTTAGTGAAAACACTTGCCCAGCGTGTTGTGCAGTGTTGAACCCGGAATAACGTGACTATAAAGCTATCTTAAAATTTGAAAGTACCACCCGAGACGGGCCGCTCCCAGTTCTAAGCTATTACACTAGCACCTAGATTTGAATCTATTCAGAATCGATAAAATTACAGATTTTATAGGCATTTTACCCTATAAACAAGAAATGCATATTGCTAACAACAGCGAAACCTTTTAACTACATACAATGAATATATATTTCTTTACTACCCACAAGGGGCTAAAACATACAATGAATATAGGCGCAGGCGTGGCTGTGTGGTAAGCTGTATGCTCCCCAACCACATAGTTCCGGGTTCAATCCTACTGCTTAAAACCTTGGACAAGTGCCTTCTACTATAGCCACGGGCCGACCAAAACCTTGTGGACGGAGGCAGAAAGAAACGCTTCGTACACACGCACACACACACATATGCATGTATGAAAGTACATTTCCATGTGTGTGTGCGTCTGTGTTTTTCTATGTTTGTGTCTGTGTTTGTCCTCCACCACCACTTGACAATCGGTGTTGGTATGCTTAAGTAACTTAGCGGTTTGGCAAAAAGACACCGATAGAATAAAAAAAGAAATAAGTCCGGGGGTCAATTTGTTCGACTGAAAACCGTCAAGGTGGTGCCCCAGCGTGACCGCAGTCATATAACTGAAACAAGTAAAAGATAATAGATTTATTTCAGCACAAGGCCAGTATTTGAAGCGAGAGGGAATTCGGTTACATTGACCCCAGTACTTAAAAGGTAGTTATCTTATCGACCCCGAAAGGATGAAAGGCAAAATCGACCTCGGCGGCATTTGAATTCAGACCGTTGAGCGCCCTAAAAAAGTTCCACTAAGCATGTTGTCCGGCGCCGCAGCAATTTTGTCAGCTTGCTGTCTTACATACAATGAATATTAATCTTACTTTTGATATTACCATTTATTCTAGAAAGGGGATTATCACAAACTCACTCACCTCAAATTACACCAAAATTAGAAAGGGTTTACAAAGCGATAACTTCTAAGCCCCAATTTAATGATAATTTGGAATTAAGAATATTCAAAGAAGGTATTCTGTCGGTTAAAATAGAACCTTACGCAAGCCGCGGAAAAGCCTAAAATTGGCTTCAACAAAACCAGTGATTCAACAATATTTCTCTGTATATTGTCTGAAAATATAATATATCCTGTTTCTATAAATAAGATGTCTTTATTTTAAACAAGTGTTAAAAAGAGGTCAAACGAGAATATGGTGATTTTTTATTGTTGGTTTGTGAAATAAAAACTAGTTTTTTGTCGTTATTTCCTTCTCGAGCCATGCCTGGCCCATAAGGGCCGGTTTGCTGATTTCATTTGCGTATGGGTTCCCCACCTGGATGGAACGCCGATCCGTCACATATAAAATGCTAGATGCAGGAGGAAAGACAGAGAAAGTTGTGGCGAAAGAGTCAGCAGAAGTTCGCCATTACCTTCTGCCGGAGCCGCGTGGAGCTTAGGTGTTTCGCTCATAAACACACACATCGCCTGGTCTGAGATTCGAACCCGCGACCCCTCGACCGCTGCTCTAACCACTAGGTATGTGCCTCCACAACAACAAATTTACCGTTCACAATCCAGACTCGGTATTCACTCGAGAAGAGTGATTTATTACATGTTGGTGATGTTAAAAGAGTGTAGCAATCAGTCTCCTGTAGAGGTCGCATAACATGTATTTATTTCTTTATTGCCCACAAGGGACTAAACATAGAGGGAACAAACAAGGACAGACAAAGGGATTAAGTCGATTACATCGACCCCAATGCGTAACTGGTACTTTATTTATTGACCCCGAAAGGATGAAAAGCAAAGTCGACCTCGGCGGAATTTGAACTCAAACGTAACGACAGACGAAATACCTATTTCTTTACTACCCACAAGGGGCTAAACACAGAGGGAACAAACAAAGACAGACAAACGGATTAAGTCGATTATATCGACCCCAGTGCGTAACTGGTACTTATTTAATCGATCCCGAAAGGATGAAAGGCAAAATCGACCTCGGCGGAATTTGAACTCAGAACGTAGCGGCAGACGAAATACCGGAAAGCATTTCGCCCGGCGTGCTAACGATTCTGCCAGCTCAGCGTAGAACAGATTTTACAGAAAAAGAACACGAACAGCGCATGAAATTTATCGAAGAAACGTACATGATGTTTAAGCAACAAAAAGCGATTGTCTGGAAACGCTAGAAGCTCAACGAATATTTCTTCACAGGCGAATAATAAAATTATGAATCGAAATCGCCAGACCAGATATTTGATTATACAACAAACCAGTAATATACTATTCACCGTTATCTGACAAAACTAAATACAGTTGTAATAATGCAATAGATACCTTGCTGATTGCTTTCTGGAAAACTATGAAGAAATGAAGATATAGAAAGTAAGTTAATAAGGTATATGGGTAGTCAGATAAATTCATTCGTATTTTCCTTCCTTATTTTAATCTTTGTTTGTCATCAATAGTTTTAAGAAATGAGTCAACGATATATTTTCGTTCATTGTTCGCGACATCTTGTTTATGTTCCACTTACTTGTCAATACTTCGATGGTAGAAATCACCGGATTTTGACTCCAAGAATTCATCGAACCAGCTCTATGTCATTGTTGAACTAAATACTTCGCAGTCTGTTAGGGATGGCCCAACAGGTAACAATCCGAAAGCACTATATCAGGAGAATACGGCGGGCGCGATAGAACTCTCCCAGCCGAGCTATTGAATCGCATTTTTTGGTCAAATTAGTGACTTAGTGGCGAGTGTTGTCATGCCGTATCGCTAATCTGGTCTTTCCAGTTATGCTGCCTGTCTCGTTTGGTTTGTGCATTTGCTGAACGTAAACTCTGAATGTGACCGTGTGTTTGTTTTCAAGCATTTCATAGTGGATTGGCCCTTTCCGGTTCTACCAAATGCGTAGATGCAGCTCTGGCTCCAGTCGAGGTGTCACTTGCTTGTTGGGACTCAGCCATTTTTTTACTTTGCTTCATATTGATGAAAAGCACCATACACGATGATGTTGGTACCTTTTCATCAATATTAAGCAATATGGTGCCGATGACGATGCGTTAAAAAAAGCTCCAAGTCTACTACTAGTCTGGTGTCGAGCGAGCAAACTGGCAGCGATAGAGAAGCGCTGGAGTTTGTCTCTTTCGTTCAGATCGCGTGGTATCCATTCACTGAGTTTAGGGGCTGTTCTCGACGACTGAATATATCTTGTGAGCATCCCATCTACGGGGCCAATCTCTTGTGGCTTGGCGCACATCCTCGAGAATGAGATCGTTCATTCGATCTTCATTAAACTAAACAGATCGGCCGGAATGTGGAGTGTCTGTCAGGTCGAATTTCCCCCCCTTAAAGCGTGGGAAGCCATTTCAGTGCAATTCTTTCAGTAACAACGCCTTCTCTGTACACAGTACAATGTACTGAGCGACTTTGACAGCTTTCCGAACCATGATTGAATGGAAGAGAAGCAGGCGTAGAAAAGACTCGTTGTTTTCCTACATGGCACTCCATCGACATTTGTCTCAAAGAGGCAAAATTTATTCGAATTTCAATAAGCACCAACAAAAATTGTAAAGGATGAACAAAACTAAATAAAATCTAAATACTTCAATAAAAATATTTTTCGTACTAATTCAAACACATTGAAAAGAAACTAAGGAATTTAGCTAGTTACACATTTTGCCATTTGGCTTGTCTATTTATTAAGAAACCTATTTTGGTTTTGTATCTATCTGAAGCGCCGCTACTTATTGTACTTGAGTATTTATAGTTTTATTGTTGTTTAGGTTTACGAGAACAAGTTTCATTCAAAACAGGTGTTAGAAATCCCATAACAAAGCACATTGACATTGCCATTCCTAAGAATGAACCCACTATATTTCACCTTATAATTCTATTCAATTTTCGAGGTCATGCTCAGTCCATTTTGTCTACGGAAACTACGAAATATTTGAATAAAAATTCAACTAGACATTTCCAGATCTTGTTGTATTCTCTTTCTATCGTCATCTCTGGTTATTTTCCTAAGTAATGAAGATAACCTGTCTTAAATTTCGTTATTTACTTAATGTTTTTTCCAACGGTTGTAATGGATCCTCTCACGGACGAGGACATGTCCTTCCCTTTCCACTACTCTTCTAGCTTTATGTGAATCCACTGGTGTCATTATATTCAAGCCAGGTTGTATTAGCTTTGAGTCTCTACATCTACACAGGAAAGTTAGATGGTTTGTAATACGAGCTAGTTTTTTGATGAAGTTTCTCTATATGTCTCCATTGAAGTCTAATGTCGGCTCCGTACCGATTAGATAATACAGTTCTATATTTAAGAGATGAGAATTATGTACATTATTTACATTGTTTACTTTATTTACATTTGACGGATATTTGTACTCATCTTGTTTGTTGTTAACACAACATTTCGGCTGATATACCCTCCAGCCTTCATCAGATGTCTTGGGGAAATTTCGAACCTGGGTTCTCATTCCTAAGGTATTTTTCGATGTTGTTGTTATTATTATTATTATTATTACTATTATTATTATTATTATTATTATTATTATTAATCAAGTCACTGCCTGGAATCGAACTCGAAATCTTGGGGTTAGTAGCCCGCGCTCTTAACCACTACGCCATATACCCGTAGAACATACTCCTAACATTCTCCAAGTTGGCATTTTTTCCCACCATTTGCCGAAATGACATGTGAATGGACTCATTTTAATAGCTAAAGTATTCAGAGATTTCTCATTAGTCTAAATTAGTTTCCTGTAATCCTATTATTGGTTTCAAATTTTAGCACAAGGCCATCAGTTTAAGGAGAGGGTGCTTATTCTATGCCCTTCCACCACCACCACCTAAAGTATGAAAGTCAAAGTCGACCTCGAAAAGATTTGAACTCAGAAAAGTAATAGAATGGCCAGTTGTCAGAATTGTTAGCTTGTCAGATAAAATGTTTAGTGGCGTTTCTTCCGGTTTTTCATGTCCTAAGTTCAAATCTTGCCGGGATCAACTTGGTCTCATATCCCTTCGGAATCGATAAGATAAAGTGCCAGTCAAGTATGGGGTCGGTGTAATCGTCTTGCCCGCTCCATCAGTATTTCTGGCCTTGAACTCTGCAACAGACAGGCGTCCTGTTCAGCAGGAATATTGTACTCTCGATCGCTTATACGCCATGAAAACCGAGCAACAGGCCTTAGGAGTCCTTGAGCTCCAAAAGAAAAGAAAATCTTTACATCAACATATCTCGCTGCTGTATGTGGAGCACCGAAGGAGTATAACGTCTAAAGTCTATTTGTTTAAGCAGTTTCTTTAATGTTGGGTATTGGTTTAACACCAGGTCAACCCAAATTGAGCAGATCTTTGATCAGGAACAATTAGATACATGACTATGAAGTTTGTTTTTTTTTATTTTAAGAAAAAACAAGCGTAGCTGTGTGGTAAGAAGCTTGCTTCCCAACCACATGGTTCCGGGTTCAGTCCCACTACATGGTACCTTGGGTAAGTATTTTCTGCTATAGCCTCGGGTTGACCAAAGCCTTGAGTGGATTAGGTAGAAGCCCGTCCTGTATGTATGTGTGTGTATGAATATATATATATATATATAACAAAATCGAATTTGTATTATATAGTTAAAAATATATTAAAATCGTCATACTAGGAAAATTATATGAAATTTTGTGTACAGTGACATTGTTTTTGGAGAAATAACCGGTTTCGCATTTTCTTTTTAAATTTCTTTACCGATGTGTCATCTATTCGTTATGGTGTGTACATCACAGCATAACAAATGGATGTGACTATACACAAAATTCTATATCATTTTCCTAACATGATGATATTTTAATATATTTTTAACCATATAATACAAATCTTCTGTAGATCTTATATTCTATTTTGTTTTTTACACATCTAACCACGTACTTTCACATACCAACTCTCTCACACACCTATATATATATATATATATATATATATATATATATATATATATGGGGAGAATTCACAAAAGAAAAAAAAGATGAAGGCAGGTGTTGTAGACAACAAACAGATATATTAGTATAACGCTCAAAAAGTGAAAAAGTCTTTAACATTTCGAGCCTACGCTCTTCCACGGAAAGGAACACAGAAAGAAAAAGGAGAGAAAATAAAGAATGTGCAGTGGCTAGCGATCTCTCTATCTCTCTCTCTCTCTCTCTCTCTCTATATATATATATATAATATATATATATATGTATGTATGTATGTATGTATGTATGTATGTATGTATGTATGTGCTGGACAAAATGCTTAGCGACATTTCGCCTGTCTAAGCATACTTAGTTCAAATTCCACCTAGCTCGACTTTGTCTTTCATTCTTTCAGGCTCGATAAATTAAACCACAACTGACCACTTGGATCTATATGTAACCCCGTCCCTAATATTTCAGACCTTGTGCCTATGGTAAGGCGGCGAGCTGGCAGAATCGTTAACACACCGGGCGAAATGCTTAGCAGTATTTCGTCGGTCTTTACGTTCTAAGTTCAAATTCCGCCCAGGTCGACTTTACCTGTCGTCCTTTCGGAGTCGATAAATGTAAGTAGCAGTTGCGTACTGGGGTCGATCTAATCTTAGCAATTTAAGTTCGATCTCATTGCGTGATATCTTCGGCAACTAACCCTTAACATAGCCTCAGCTAGACCAATAACTAATGTGTGAAATTTGTGGAAGCCCGTCGAATGTGTGTGTGTGTGTGTGTGTGTGATTCTGTGTATATCTGCGAAGGATGTAAACGTCAGCGAGAAACCGGTGCTTTTTGAACTAGATCTGCCGAATAGGGGACGCCGAATATTATTGTTACATCTGAAATATAGTGGGCAAGATTAGACGGTCGAAAACCTACACCCACCGGCGCTAGTGTTCACAAAATACAACATAAACAAAAGCAAAACAAACTAATACACAATTATTTTTACAACGTGGATACTTTGATGTAAAATTCATTGATTTAAAAAGAAAGGTTTCGTTTAGTATTATGGCAACTTATGTCTTTGATAGCAGCACGCTCTTAAGACAATATAAATCACCTCTACCATAATTTCTGATTAAATTATAACAGAAGTCATTATTAAAAAAGTTCGTATGTTTTCCTTTTAAATTTTAAGCCTTGAAACAAACAATAAACTAGTTTAGTGAACTCTGTTGCCTGATGGAGTAAACAAGCAGATAAGAAATAGTTCTCACAGAACTTCGGAAAACATCTTTATATCTTAAATATGATGTATTTGTATTGTTTCAATCATTTCAATTCCATTAAAGAGCTAATTTAAATAGTTGTTACGAATAATAATAATCTTATAACTTTGCTAGCTCCTTCGTTACTTAGCCCGTCCGTAACATTTCCACCTGATTAGTTGAAAGAGGAGGTGAGGGAGATGAGTGGGGATGGAGAGGTGGTGGTGAGTGAAATGTGTAATTTTTTTTAACTAAGTATTTCCCTCCGTTACTTAGCCCGTCTGTAACGCTTTCACGGGATTCGTTGAAGGGAAGGCGAAGAACGAAAGAAAAAGGAGAGAGAAAAGAGGATAAGGCGAAGAGTAAGAAAGAGAGAGAAGTCTGTGTATTAAGTCTATAAAAGTGTGCATAAAGTATATAAAGTGTATATATGGAGTACATTAAGTAATCATCGTATTTTAATTTCTTTCACTTTTCAATGATTAGCAGATGAGCGACTATCTTTTGGGACAGACACAACATAAGCAAGGCTTTCAGGTTTTTGGGTTTTTTTTATATAGCTTTCAGAAACAACCCAATAAGTTTACCCTTAATTCCGTGATGTATTCACGGGTACCGCTAATAATGATAATTTTATAATATAGGCACAAGGCCTATATTATGTTTTTGTTTTATGTTTTCGTTTCTCTTGTATTCAACGATTTTTTGTGTCCTGTACCCATATATATACATATAGATGTAGGTACGTACATATATGTATGTATATATGCATATATTTATATATATATATATATATATATATATATATATATATATATATATATATATATATAATATATATATATATATATATACAGTATATGAATTAATGTTTATTTGCATACATTTAATTAAATGTGTAACTTTATATGCATATAATATATAAATATTTGCCACAAATATCTGATAAAAAATGTGAGTTAGACATTGTGCCGTCACAATATAACATCTAGCAATAATCTACCATTATATTTTTCATTCCAGAATCCTTGATAGCAAGCTTCCATTGATTGAATATTCTAGTGAAATCTCTCTTCTTGTTAACCACCAATTACACCAAGGAAAGAAATATAGGTGTGACTGTATGAAATGTAATATAGGAGACAATTATGGACCACACTACACCCACAAAAGCGTTACAAATGCCAGGCTTCACAATCTCTGGTGAATTCATATGGTGACCTCACATCTTTAACTCTGCTCAAAACTTCATCTCGAAGACTATTTTTTCGGGGTCAGGAAATATTTTAAATCTGGTCAGTTGCTGAAACTTATAAATTGCAGGTAAGATTCACTTTGGAATATTGCTCATATATCTGAGATAGTTCTGCTGCTGTTTGTTTGTTGAGTGAAGCGGTCTTTGTCCCAGAGCTCGCAAGATCGCGCCACAGGATTGTCTGTAGTGGGAGAAGTCCGAAACATGGTCTTTTGCTATTCGTAAGACCCACAGAAGAGAAAGCAGGTCAACCCCCGACACCGAGAGCATCGACGGAGGAATGAATGCGCATCCAGGCTCAGCGGTTGCGTAGGAAGTCGAGGACAAGAAACAGGAAGAAAGAGTGAGAGAAAGTTGGAGAGAAAGAGTACAACAGGGGTCGCCACCACCCCCTGCTGGAGGCTCTTGGAGCTTTAGGTGTTTTCGCTCCATAAACACACACAACGCCCGGTCTGGGAATCGAAACCGCGATCCTCCGACCGCGAGTCCGCTGCCCTAACCACTGGGCCTTCACTCTGCTGCTGTATAAGAGACATGTGATACACGATACAAAGACCTTCTCCCAACGTACTACCACAGTAGACTCACGAGTGCCTTGTATCTCTTCATTAATTCTTCTACCTTTACTACAATAATCTCTTCTCTTCCAAACTAATCAACCCTACACTCATATTCCCTCTTCTCTTGTCATCCTTACTGTATCCCACTCCCCTTCCACCAGATCCTGTGCTAAATACCCTGCTTAATCCTTTCACATCAGAACTGAAAATCTTTAGAATTCCCTTTCTATTCACATTCTCTGTAGATGTAAAGAACTATTCTTCAGACTTGATTTCATATTAACCGCATCAATCTCGATCATCTGGAAGGACCTGTAAATTTCAAAAGTAACTAATAAAACAATAACTGTTACATTATCAAAGATTGAAGGCGGCGAACTGGCAGAAGGAGTGGCTGTGTGGTAAGTAGCTTGCTTACCAACCACATGGTTCCGGGTTCAGTCCCACTGCGTGGCACTTTGGGCAAGTGTCTTCTACTATAGCCTCGGACCAACCAAAGCCTTGTGAGTGGATTTGGTAGACTGAAAGAAGCCCGTCGTATATATGTATATATGTGTGTGTCTGTGTTTGTCCCTCAACATCGCTTGACAACTGTTGCTGGTGTGTTTACGTCCCCGTAACTTAGCGGTTCGGCAAAAGAGACCGATAGAATAAGTACTAGGCTTCCAAAGAGTAAGTCCTGGAGTCGATTTGCTCGACCAAAGGCAGTGCTCCAGCATGGCCGCAGTCACACGACTGAAACAAGTGAAAGAGTAACTAATATTATAAGATTTCTTTTAAAGGCGGTGCTCCAGGATGGCCGCAGTCAAATGACTGAAACAAGAGAAAGAGATGTCAGACAAAACGTCTAGCTGCATTTCGTCCATCTATACGCTCTGAGTTCAAATCTCACCGAAGTCGACATTGTCTTTCATCCTTTCGGGTTCGATGAAACAAGTACCAGTTGAGCACTGGGGTCGATGTAATCGACTGTTCTCCTCCTCCAAAATTTCATGCTTGTGCCGATAATTGAAAGGGTTATATTATCAAGGATTAAGGCGTTCATCGTTTTATAAATTTGAATAAATTTATACCGCTTTCCAAACATCTGACGATGGAATGCCAAGTAGAAAAAGAAAGAACGAATAACTTCATCTGACAACCCAATAATATGCTCATAAATGTGTTACTTCCAATTGTCATATGATAAATAGAAACAGACATGGTCCCTTGATTAACAGATCTCTCATTATTTTTACAGAATTATGGAGAACGAGAGTTTAAATGAGTTTGCTGAAAATAGCGCCCCAGAAATTAGAACCCGGAAAAATAGAGATGTAGACAAGAAAGATCTGAGTTATGGTTTCGGACGCTTTCGGCCGCAGTGGATGCAAGTGTTCAATCGACCTAAGATCGTCCTTATGATTTTGTGTTATATCGCTTTCATTCAAGGTGAGTTGTTTCGAGCTGTTCCACCTTCCTGTTCCTCCATTACCTTTCAGAAATAATTTTGATTACTATAATACGAAAGTCATCGTCATAATCATAATCTTCGTTTAATGTCCTTTTTGTATGGGTTGAATGGTTCGACTGGAACCGACGAGCCAGCAGAAGGTTGTGCTAAGATCCACTGTTTCTTTTAGTATGGTTTCTACAGCTAGATGCCCTTGCTAGATGCCAACCACTTTACAGAATGTGCTGGGGGTCTTTTTTATATTTTTCGTGCCACCAGCATCAGTGAAGTCACCAAATACTTCCAAAGACCCCTTCAACTGAGTAGCATGTAGGGTTAAAGAGTGTGAAAATATGATGGAGGGCCAGGAACAATTGTTTTGCTGAAGAGGTGATTACGTGGTTTCCCCATCTGAAAAGAAAGAGAGAGAAACAGAGACAGAGACAGAGACAGACAGAGGGAAAGTGGTGTGAGGTCAAAGTGCAAAGTAAATATATGGAGACAGAATAGAGACAGAAGAACAGAAAGTGACAGATAAATATTCTAAACTATTCTTTAATGAATTTTAAGAAATATGCGTAAAAATTGGAATTTATTTTTCCGAAACTGGTCTATGATCAGAGTCGTTCCAAATGTGGTCAATCCGTAATTTTCTCAGATATATTGTATCTATGAAAGCTATTTTCAACGTATTTTTATCTTTGAAGATGATAGAGTAGGTTCTGATGGAGATTTGGCTGCGATGTCCGGAGGGTGATCAACTACGCAGTCGTTCCTTAGTTCATGCCAATGTTTCGTTATTATATTTGATTTGCAAGATTCTTACGTGTTGAACTATATTTCGTTGTATCTGACAAGGGTCTTTACATTAGCTGTAAACATACGCACTGGTTCTGTCTTACTTCTTATTTATTTGTCAGTTGATTAACTAACCAATTAAGCAATTGATTGTTTAATTAATCATTCAGTTAATCAATTAACCAGCTAAGTTTGTCAAAGTCCTTTTGTTGTCTTTCGCGACCTCATCAACGACTTGCTCTCTCTACACCAAGTCAACTGCAGACAAACCTGACTGATTTTGATAAGTCACTTCTGGGAGTGTGAAAGGCTAAGGGAGTAGACTCTTACAGAAAATCTGGAGTAAGGGCGACTTAGGCAATTGGTGGGAAGGACGAAGTCAAACCATCTTTTGGCAGCCTCTGATGTAGACAGAAATCTTCCATCCACCGGGTCCCCAGGTAGCGGACAGTGGAAAAGCCTTCATATATGAAGGTTAGCAGAGAATATGAAAATAAACGGTCCCGGACCAAATATACTTAGAGGAGTAAACTTCAATGATAAAAAAAAATCCCAGCATTGAATTGCAGAAGGTTGGTATGCAATGGGTGCAAGCTTCAACAAACTGATTCATTGGATACACACAATTCCTGCCTCACCGAAGGAGATCCTGTCTCTACTAATGAGGAAATGCAATCTACAGGAGGAGTATGCGACCCCTGTCATATTAAGCTATTGAAAGGCCAAAATGACAAGGGCCCGCGTTGGAACCCGACCATAATAATATAATAGAAATCATTTAAATAAGTATCTGTAATATACAAAAGTCGATTCAAATTATTAACCTTCTCCCCATGAACAAATTGCTTTCTTCTAATCAAAAGAAATTAACAGATACCAACCACATGGTTTCGGGTTCAGTCCCACTGCGTGGCACCTTGGGCAAGTGTCTTCTACTACAGCCTCGGGCCGACCAAAGCCTTGTGAGTGGATTTGGAGACGGAAACTGAAAGAAGCCCGTCGTATATATGTACATATATGTATGTGTGTGTGTATGTTTGTGTGTCTGTGTTTGTCCCCCCAACATCGCCTAACAATCGACGCTGGTGTGTTTACGTCCCCGTAAGTTTCACATATGTACTTACCACACAGCCACTATATATATATATATATATATATATATATATTTCTTTACTACCCACAAGGGGCTAAACACAGAGGAGACAAACAAGGACAGACAAAGGGATTAAGTCGATTACATCGACCCCAGTGCGTAACTGATACTTAATTTATCGACCCCGAAAGGATGAAAGGCAAAGTCGACCTCGGCGGAATTTGAACTCGGAACGTAACGGCAGACGAAATACGGCAACGCATTTCGCCCGACGTGCTAACGTTTCTGCCAGCTCGCCTATATATATATATATATATATATATTTCTTTTCTTGTAGGTTTTATCGTTAATGGAGCAATCAATGCAAATTTGAGCACAATAGAAAAACGGTTTGAATTTTCCAGTAAAATGTCGAGTTGGATTCCCAGTGTTTATGATATCACAGGAGCACCAGTTGCTTTATTTGTTTGCTTCAAAGGAGCAATGAGCTACAAACTACGCTGGCTTGGATGCGGTTTCATTGTCTTCAGTTTGGGTTCCTTCATCATGGCAATGCCACATATTTTTAGTCACAGATACGAATGGGATAAAAGTATGTTTATTCATTGCTCACGTAAGTATGTTATCAGAAGTATATCGATTGTTAATCTCTTTGTTTTCTTCCAAGATACTTATCAAGTTCAATACAATTTCATGCATCAAAGAATATGACGTAAGATATAGGGTATACAATGTCTAGAATGAAAGTAATAATACAAAGTATGACAGGTATTTTGTGAGCAAACTTTATTCGGCCTTGAAAACGACCTGGTGTAATGTTATGCGTAAAATGCTAAATTTTGACTATTTTATATCTACATTATTTACATTATTTACATTCGACGGATATTTGTCCTCATCTCGTTTGTTGTTAACACAACGTTTCGACTGTTATACCCTCCAGCCTTCATCAGGTGTCTTGGGGAAATTTAGAACCTAAGGTATTTTTCGATGTTATTATTATTATTATTATTATTATTATTATTATTATCATTCTATGTTTGACTTTTGCTTTACATTTGTACAAGTTGGCTCCAAGTCTCACGCAGAGACCTCAAGAGACAAGTTGGAAGTTCATGTTGGTGGAATGCCTAGGTTGCCATATATTTGGTTTTATACTTAGTGTTGTACTAGTGAATGTTTAAGAAACCATAAGAAAATTATTATTATTGTTATTATTATTATTATTATTATTATTATTATTATTATCATTCTATGTTTGACTTTTGCTTTACATTTGTACAAGTTGGCTCCAAGTCTCACGCAGAGACCTCAAGAGACAAGTTGGAAGTTCATGTTGGTGGAATGCCTAGGTTGCCATATATTTGGTTTTATACTTAGTGTTGTACTAGTGAATGTTTAAGAAACCATAAGAAAATTATTATTATATTATTATTATTATTATTATACAGACCACTGCCTGGAATCAAACTCAGAATCTTGGGGTTAGTAGCCAGCACTCTTAACCACTACGCCATATGTCCATCAAATGTAAATAATGTACATAATTCCTCATCTCTTAAATATAGAACTGTATTTTATTTCTAATTCCGATGTATTGTTAGCATCCACATGGCAAATTACAACCTGGCTAAGAGACTGAAAAGTCATTTTGTGCTTGTGACTTTTGCTGACATCCACCGTGATTCAGAGATCACCAGCTTTTAAAATATGGATCATTCCTGTTCAGGATCAGGAAAGAACTGGAAGCTTCTGGTGGTGATGTGTCATTCGTGGCCAGCTAAGAGAGATAAGTATTCTCAACAGTTCGGAATCATCAGGATACTCAAGCTGGCCCATTAGAACCAGATCCTCATTGACAACCTCAATATATGAGGCCCATTTGCCTCAAAAAGGTAGTTTACTGGACCCATTAGATCCAGATCATCATTGACAACCTCAGTATTTGAGGCCCACTTGCCTCAAAAGGGTAGTTTACTGAGCCCATTAGATCTGGATCATCATTGAAAACCTCAGTATTTGAGGCCCATTTGCCTCAAAAAGGTAGTTTACTGAGCCCATTAGATCCAGATCATCATTGACAACCTCAGTATTCGAGGCCCATTTGCCTCAGAAAGGTAGTTTATTGTCAGATGTGTTGGTGCATGAGGGCATCAGGTACAAGTTTTACATGATAAGGAGAAGAAGGAGAAAGAGTTTTGAGTAAGACCCAGAAGAACCATGCAGTCATGTGACCCATATCATTATGTGGCTTCTGAGCTTTCTTGGTTTGAATCCATTGGACTGTTGTACATGTGGTGTTGTCAACATTGGAGGAGAGAAAACTGGCAGCTCTACAGTGCACATGGGGCAATGAATGGCGTGGGCAGGAAACTAAATAAACAAATACCGGGGTTGTTTTGTTTGACTAAAATCCTTCAGAGCAGTGTCCCAGCATGATCTTAGTCCCATGACTGAAACTAGTAAAAGATGAAAGAATAACCTCATCAATACCAAATACCTACTACTAGTACTGAAATAACTACTATTTTAGGCCAGAAGAGCTTTGCTATTCTTTAAAAAAAAATAGATAGGCGCAGGAGTGGCTGTGTGGTAAGTAGCTTGCTAACCAACCACATGGTTCCGGGTTCAGTCCCACTGCATGGCATCTTGGGCAAGTGTCTTCTACTATAGCCCCGGGCCGACCAATGCCTTGTGAGTGGATTTGGTAGACGGAAACTGAGAGAAGCCTGTCGTATATATATATATATATATATATATATATATATGTATATGTATATGTATGTGTGTGTGTGTTTGTGTGTCTGTGTTTGTTCCCCTAGCATTGCTTGACAACCGATGCTGGTGTGTTTACATCCCCGTCACTTAGCGGTTCGGCAAAAAGAGACCGATAGAATAAGTACTGGGCTTACAAAAAGAATAAGTCCCGGGGTCGAGTTGCTCGACTAAAGGTGGTGCTCCAGCATGGCCGCAGTCAAATGACTGAAACAAGTAAAAGAGTAAAAGAGAAAGAGAAAGAGTATATTATTCATTCTAGGTGAGCTCTGGCAGAAACGTTAGCACACCGGGCGAAATGCATAGCCATATTTCGTCTACCGTTACGTTCTGAGTTCAAATTCCGCCGAGGTCGACTTTGCCTTTCATCCTTTCTGGGTCGATAAATAGAGTACCAGTTTCGCACTGGGGTCAATGTAATCGACTTTATCCCTTTGTCTGTTCTTGTTTGTCCCCTCTATGTTTAGCCCCTTGTGGGCAATAAAGAAATATATATTATTCATTCTATATTTCTCATCCAGAGTGATTCAAAGAGTGTGAAATTAAAACAGTTTCATTTACTTGAAACAGCTTAAGGCCAGCAATTTCAGGAGAGTTGATTACATTAACCCCAGTGCTCAACTGGTACTTATTCTATTGACCCCGAAAAAAATGACAGGCAAAGCTGACTGTGACAGAATTTGAACTTAGACCATAAAGACGAACATAGTGCTACAAAGCATGTTGCTGGGCGTGCTAACAATTCATATTTGTTTATTACCCACAAAGAGCTAAACATAGAGGGGACAAACAAGGACAGACAAATGGATTAAATCGATTACATCGACCCCAGGATGTAACTGGTACGTATTTCTTATTGCCCACAAGGGGCTAAACATAGAGGGGACAAACAAGGACAGACAAAGGGATCAAGTCAATTACATCGACCCCAGTGCGTAACTGGTACTTAATTTATCAACCCCGAAAGGATTAAAGGCAAAGTCAACCTCGGCAGAATGTGAACTCAGAACGTAACGGCAGACGAAATACTGCTAAGCATTTCGCCTGGCATGCTAACAATTCTGCCCACTTACCACCTTAATCTAATTCTAATGTTAAAAAGATTTGTTGCCTGAAATCTCTATTTGGATTGCTATGAATCAAATATCACACTTCAATGTTTTAGCATGGTTTTCTCCACTATCTATTCTGATCCATAATGAGCTATTGTTTTTATTCAATTTGTATATATATATATATATATATATATATATATGTATATATTTAAACTCGTCTTCTACATTGCATTAACTCATTCCCAGTGCCAACCCTATTTAAAGCATTTCTTTTAAATAGCATTTTACAGGACATTATGCAAGATAATAAAATTGAAATCATTAACAATTGCTTTCACAATTTATGTAAACATCCATAAATCTCATTTTGTTTCTTTTCAATTTTCTTTTTCTCAGTTATTTAAATATATTATCAACTCTTTAGCATTTATATTACTCTCACAAATATGATATTTATTTATTCACATTGTTTTGAATTAATCATACATTATCTCATTACTTCAAAGTTTCAGTGATGTGATTGCTTTATTCTTAGAATGACATTGCAGGGTAGATGGGAAAGGGTGGATCTAGTCAGTTTGAACATAAAACAACCAGAATATTTTGGTTGGGTATGGCTAGTTTAAATGCTTATGGGTTAAATCAAAATAATAGGTTTTTTTTAGGAAATTTGCCTTCCAATAGGTTTTATATATACACATACATAAATATAATTATACATACATACATATTATTATTATTGAGTGAGAGAGCAGTGCATGCCATCAAAGTGACACCGGGGTAAAATATACGAAGCCCAGTATACCCATCATGACTTCCTGTCTGATAAGGGTATCTCATATTAAGATAAACAGCACGTGACCTTGCAGGTGGGGCCCAGTTAGAATTTTCTTCTGGTCAAGTAACCCATCCCTCTCAAAAGGTCCCTGAATATATGTGTATATATACATATATATATGTATATATATATATATATATATATATATCAACAAATGAGGGTAAAATTAATTAGTTATTAATCAATTTCACCAAGTAGTGTTCAGTATGTAAAAGGACCATTTAAGGCGAATTCAAAATATTACATTATATAATTATATCTGAGAGAAATTTTCTTAAAGTAGTGGAAATGGCTAAGAAACTTTTTGGCTGCTATTTCTAGAAAGTTCAGTATGTGGCAAAGTAATTTACTTTACTAAGCCCTAATTATATAATATATATATATATATATATATATATACACACACACACACATACATACATATACATATATGTATGTATGTATATGTGTCATTGTTTGTCCCCACCACCATTGCTTGACAACCGATGCTGGTGTGTTCATGTCCCCCTTAACCTAGCAGTTTGGCAAAAGTGACCAATAGAATAAGTACTAGACTTACAAAGAATAAGTCCTCGGGTCAATTTCTTCAACTAACACCCCTTTAAGACAATGCTCCAGCATGGCCGCAGTCAAATGACTGAAACAAGTAAACAAATAAAAGAGCAAAATTGTAATTCACTTTTAGAGATTCTTCTACATTTTTGTTTAACTTTCTTTTCTTTTTTTTGTTTTTGTTCTATCAAACAGGTGTGGAAAGTACCAGTAACGATTGCGGGGCCATTCATGATGTCAACCCTTATCACATATTTCTTGGAGTTCTTCTTTTAGGGCAGATGTTTCATAGTGTAGGTGGAAGTATTCTCTTTTCACTTGGAATAACTATATTAGATGACATTGCTACACCCATGACAACGCCATTACATATTGGTAATTAAATTAAAATTAGTTCATAATTATTTCATAAATTTAATTTATATATATATGCTTAACGATTTAAATATAAATTCATTTTTTATATGTTCGTAAAAAAAATAGAGTTTAGATCCTAAGAACAACTCATTAAATTCATTGTTATTATATGTTAATGAGAGAAAAAGTGTTATATAAAGGTAAAATAAAGTATACCTTACATTTTGGTTTAATTAGGCATCAGCAAGAATAAAAAAGAAGAGAGAGGTAACGCTTAACTCAAAACATCTACCTCCCGGTCTATAAGATGTAAAAAAATTACCAGCAATGGACATCTCACATATATTGTAATGTAGAATATCAGCAAGCTGAGTGTTAATGTTTGATGAGAGAATTTGGCATCAAACAATCTATACTGATATCACAAAATGATAATACAGTGATATCACAAAATGATTATACAATGATATCACAAAATGATAATACAATAGTATGTGTTTCATTGGAATCATGACCAGCAATGGCTCCTTCATAATGTGATTGTTTTATCACTTACATGTGATATCAGATTAAATCCTTTGACAAACATGCAACTGAGAAATTTTGTAGATATGATTATTATTATGGCCAATGAGGTAAATCCGAGGCATTGCTAGTTGAAAATCATTATTATTATTATTTATTATTATTATTATTAGAGTATATTTTCATTGATATTTTGTCATACCTTTGGAGAGTCAATATGCCAATAATAAACACATGTACTGGTTCTATTTCACTACTTTATCATTTATTTATCAATTAGTTAACCTATTAATTAATTAACTAGGTGATTGACTAATTGTTTGGTCAATCACTAAATCATTTAGGTTCCTCAAAGGCCTTGTATCACCATTTATGAACTCATCAATGATATATCCACCCTGCTCCCTTTCTACATGCCCTTCTCTACTCCAGCTCTGTTTCTAAATGATTAATTAAACAATTTATTTCCTAATTAGTTTAATAGTTAACCAATTGACAAATAAAATGATAAAGAAGTGAGATATAATCAATGCATGTATTCATTATTGGTATGATGACCCTCCCAAGATACAACAAAATATGTTTCAACATATAATTTGACACTAAGACTCTTCCAAACCAAACGCAAAAAGTTTTATTGATTTGTTTTACACATTCTCAAGCCCTAATTTGTTTTCTTTATTTCAAGGTATACTGATGGTTTTTGCAACCTTGGGTCCTGCATTAGGATATATAGTCGGTGCTCAGTTTCTTGATATTTTTGTTGATCCTTCAAAACAAAATGAGTAAGTATCACCTACTATATAGTTACTGAATAACATTTCACATAAAATAATTACCTTGGAAAACCTGAAATTTTAGGGAACCTGTTTAACAGAGATAAGCATTGATGCTCTAAGTCTGCAGTCTTGTTTGGATACTTGTGGGAAGTATTTAAATCAGTTGTGACTGTGTGGTAAGAAGTTTGCTTTCCAACTACATGGTCCCAGGTTCAGTCCCACTTTGTGACACAGTGGTTGGCATCTTGAAGGGGATCCAGCTGTAAAAGTCTTGTCAAAACTAACTTCAGCTGTGCTAGTGCCACGTAGAAAGCACTGAGTCCACTCTGCAGAGTGGTTGGTGTTAGGAAGGGCATCCAGTTGTAAAGTCCCTGCCAAAACAGACAAAGTAGCCTTGGGTAGATTTTCTACCTGGCCGGCTCCTGTCAGCCGTCCTACACATGCAGGTAGGGAAGACAGACGTTAAATGATGATGATGATGATAATGATGATTGTTTGTGTGTTTGTGTGTTTGTGTGTTTATGGTTCAGATGTACAATGATGAAAAACAAAAGGCAGAAACAGGTAAGAGAACAACAAGCAAGGTGTATTAGTTTGACGCTCAGGACAAATGGAAATGTCTTTGGCATTTCAAGCCTTTACTCTGCAACAGAAAGAGATGAGGGAGGAAAATGGAGAGAGAGGGAAAAAAAATGGTAGGAGAAAAAAACATGTCAGAATTAATGCTTCCACATGTGTATGTGTGTGTGCTTTTTTTTGTCCCCTGCCTTCACTTGACAACCGGTGTTGGTGTGTCGACGTCCCTGTAACTTAGCCGTTCAGCAAAAGAGACTGATAGAATAAGTCCTAGGCATTGAAAAAATAGATAGGTATTGAGGTCAATTCATTCAGGTAGAAATTTTTCCAGGTGGTGCCCCAGCATGGTTGCAATCTAATGATTGAATCGTCGTTGTCGTCGTCGTTTGACGTCCGTTTTCCATGCTAGCATGAGTTGGATGTTTCGACCGGGGTCTGGGAAGCCAGGAGGCTGCACCAGGCTCCAGTCTGATCTGGCAGTGTTTCTACAGCTGGATTCTCTTCCTAACGCCAACCACTCCGTGAGTGTAGTGGGTGCTTTTTATGTGCCACCGGCACAGGGGCCAGAAGTAGCTGGCAAATGGCCACGATCAGTTGGTGCTTTTTATGTGTCACCGACACGGACGCCAGTCAGGTGGCACAGGCATCAGCCATGTTCAGATGGTGCTTCTTACGTGCCACCGGCACAGGTATCATAACTACAATCTCCCCTTGATTTTTATTTTGATGTTGACGTTGACATACTTGACTCAATAGGTCTCCTCAAGCACAGTGGGTCACCCTACGTAAAAGATTAGAAGATAATAATGGCCATAGGGATAGAATGGACATAGTTTCTTCCACACCAATACTCTTAGGATTTGCACAAGCAAGTTACAGTGTCCAGTGGCCTTGTGTATGTTTTGAATTAGTTGAAATGACTTCCTTCAAGCAATTCAGTCTCTCATGGAATGTACACCAATAACTCTAGTATTTATAAGGAAACATTATATACAACAGTTAGTTTTAATAGTTTGTAGTTACAATCAGGGGTATAGCTTGGATAAATGGCACCCAGGACAAGCATCAAAATTGCCCTCCTCCCCTCCCAGCCAAAAAGCAGTGCATGCATTTTGTGAGGTCAAGAAAGAACACCTATTCTATCTTGCAACATGGATGGCGATAAACAAACTATACCTGAAAAGGATTAAAAAAATTTTTTAATGGCTTAATTAGAAAATGATCATGGCCAAAATTGCAACATCTTAAAGTGGTGCCCAGGGCATGTGCCCTGTTTGCCCCACCCTTGCTCTATCCCTGGTTATAATGTCTACTTCCTATCTATTTCTAGATCCTGGATGGCTCTGTCATTTCATTAGTATCTTGGAAGCTCCATCACAAAATCTTCACTCACAGAAGCATTGCTGTGATGAGTATCAGTTAGATAAAGACAAGGTTGTCATATCTACCTTGGAACTCAGGATGTAAACAACTGGAACAAAGCACACCAGAAATTTTGCCCAATGCTATACTAATTCAGCCAGTTCACCAACCTGTACTGGTATATATTTTATCAATCTTAGAAGGTCGAATAACATAGATGACCCTGAACTAAGAACACAAAGAGACAGAATAAACATGGCAAGCAATTCTGTCAGGTTGCCCCCATGACTACTTTATAATTCCTCTATAGAAATATCACTTTCAAGTTTTGGCACAAGGTCAGCAATTTCAGGGGTGGGATATATCAATTAGATTGACAAGTGTTTAACAAATACTTATTTTAACAGCCCCAAAAGAATGATAAGCAAAGTTAGCCTTAGAAGAATTTGAACTCAGATCATAAAGATGGATGAAATGCCACTAAGTATTTTGCCCAGCATGCAAACAATTCTGCTGGCCCATCTCCATAGAAATATTGAAAATGTATCTAGGTTCACTTAGTTATAACCATCCATCCATTCATCCATTTTCTCCACCCAGGCACCTCTCCATCTGTGGATTAAAGTAGAAGAAAGGCCAGGGACCCCATAAAATCCCTGATCTGAAAGAACCTCATGTATAGATAGCAATTGTACAGTATGTAGAATGAACTGTAAAATTTGGAATGTAGCCCAAGGTGTATTAAGGGATGGTGCAGAAACAGGACAATGACATACACTGGGATTCTATAAGAAACAACCGTAGTTAGACTCTCTTTCCCAATCATTAACAGTTGTTCCCACCTAGACTCACTTCAGGGTCCTGAGACATACATCTTTTCTGTTCCCACTCCATGACTCTGTTGAAGCAACTGAAAATTGTTAACAAGAATTGCCATGAGAAGCTGCTGAGACAGTGACCTTCACATAAGCTGTCAATATTCAACTCAATGGCCTTGTAGGGTATCCTCAATGAGGTAAGTTTGGAGGGGACTCCAGAATCAGAAGGGAAACTTTAATTCTTATATTGTGCATTTCACTCTGGTGAAAGGCTTAACACCATCCACTTCTAAAACTATAATGGCCTGCCTTAGTAGCAGTTAATATGATGTAATTTTCAAACAATTAGACTAGACGAAGAATAAAATCAAATATTTAGGGTAGACTTAACATGAAGCAAAGAAATGATTTTAAAACTTTAGTTCATTGTTAACTTCATCATCATCAACGTTTAAAGTCTGTTTTTCCATGCTAGCATGGATTGGACAGTTCGACCGGGGTCTGGGAAGCCAGAAGGCTGCACCAGGCTCCAGTCTGATCTGGCAGAGTTTCTACAGCTTGATACCCTTCTTAATGCCAACCACTCCGTGAGTGTGGTGGGTGCTTTTTACGTGCCACCGGCACAGGGGCCAGGTGAGGCTGGCAACAGCCATGATTGGATTGGTGCTTTTTACGTGCCACCAACATGGAAGCCGGTCAAGGCGATGCTGGCATCGGCCACATTCGGATAGTGCTTTTTACGTGCCACCGGCACAGGGGCCAGGTGAGGCTGGCAACAGCCATGATTGGATTGGTGCTTTTTACGTGCCACCAACATGGAAGCCGGTCAAGGCGATGCTGGCATCGGCCACATTCGGATAGTGCTTTTTACGTGCCACCGGCACAGGGATCCCAACTACAATTTCCATTGATTTTTGATGTTGGTGTACTTGACTCAATAGGTCTCCTCAAGCACAGGGTCGAAACAGTGTTCCTTTACTTGCCACCTGCACAGGAGTCTGTTACTGGTATTTAGGCTGCACCTCTGGTATGAGATCTCTCCCCTGCCATCTGCCAGTTTTGGAAGCCTTGTAAATAGTCATTTACTCCTGAATAAAAGACAAAATAAATATTTTCAGTTTACATTTATAACTGGATAGTTTTGTATTCAACAATATATTTACATTTTGCAAATAATTTTTTGACTTCATTCTTTAAATATTTAAAATCAATTTTATTTTATTTATAACTAGCACTATGACCCGGCGTTGCTGGGTCATAGTGCTAGTGCATGCATATACAGCTGCGTGCATGCGCATATACATGCGAGTACAGTCCAAATCTCCAACCAATCACATACAACTAGCTGGCATTCAATTGGCGTATCAAGTTTCGGGCATTTTGATTGGGTTTTGGATAGAAAATTCACAAAAAAGTCACTTCTATCGATTTTTTAATGGCTTTGCGGGGTGATTGGGGAAATGTAAAGATGTGCACGACCACCTTGGACGGTTTTGATTGACCATAGAAAGTGTGAGCCCTCTAACTGAAAAATTGTGGATTTGTATAAAGGACACTCACACACACACACACACACACACATTTTGCCATTTATATATATAGAGATATTTTTGATATCAAATTATTTTTTTTAATTTTCAGGATTACTTTTGATTCTACAGATCCTCGTTGGATTGGAGCTTGGTGGATTTGTTTCTTCATATCAGGATCTCTGTCAATATTTATTGGACCAGTTCTGTTTGGTTATGCACGGGAACTTCCAGGTAATCTTAATTCTACCGTGTCTTTTATTTCATCCTCATAAAATTTAACACCCAAAATAGAAAATGAAGTGGAGGGGGTTATTAAATGCTGATTAATATCTTTGAAGTTACCATTGTATTGCTTATGTCATACATTTTAGGTTTTCTGAAGTGATTACAGTGAGTTAATTTAAGATCAAATTCTTAACCCTTTTGTTATCATATTTCTGTGGAGATGCTCCCAGTTTCTTTCAATTAATTTTAAATATAACAAATTATATAACAAATTTTAAATATAACAAAGAATTTAGTAAAATAACTTAGTTATCATTAAGTTAGGAATATAAATTGTGACTAAGGTTTGCTGGAAAATTTTAATTCAGAACTTTTGAAAACAAAACATTTCTTCTACAAAATCAGAGGTGGTTTCAAGCAGATTGGTAACAAAGGGTTAAACTAGAAACTTAATTATGTATATGTTTTATTATTCAGTAATTTACAAACAGTATATGCATATTTACTTTGAAAACTTTTTTACAAATGAATAAAATAATATAAAAAAAGTTATTTTCTTTCAAGATTGATTTACTTTACTCGCCTCGCTCATAGTATATATACTTTTAAAGTGACACACAATCACTGATCTCATAAAGAGAAAAACAACTAGTTTTAAATCTCTGAGTGAGAAATATGCGGTAACAGTACTGGAAAGTAAAGTCTATTTGCCAACGTGAAGTGGCAGTCCTGCTTAGGACGATGTTACTACTGTTTAGCCCCAGGAAAACATCTTTTCCAGCTGGCTGTCAACACATAATCTGTGTCTATATACTGTGACCAAAGGAGCTAATACTCCCCCTCCAGCCTTAGCGATACCTGCAGACCAATGGTTTCTGGGTTATTTCCTTTCCTCAGTGCAAGACAATTGCTGGCTAGAGATGTTAGCGACTCACCTTGCTCACAGTATATACTTTTAAAGTCGCTACCATCCCTAACCAGTGGTTGTCCTACACCGACGAAGGGAAATAACCCAGGAACCATTGGTCTGCACTGCAGGCATCGCTAAGGCTGAAGGGGGAGCATTATCTCCCTTGCTCACATTATATAGACACAGATGATGTGTCAGTAGCCAGCTAGAGGAGCTGTTTTCCTGGGGCTAAACAGTAGTAATATCGTCCTAAGCAGGACTGCCACTTTAGGTAGTCAAATAGACTTTACTATTTCTAAAATATTTCGTTTTTGGATTTGGTTTGCAAGATTCTTTATATGAGTACGTGTATTGAAGCATATTCTGTTGTGTCTGGGGAGAGTCATTTTCTTTTTGTGCCTTATAATTTCTTACACTCACCGGTAAAATTTCCACTTATTTCTTATTTTTATATTCATAAAATTGTCGTTACATCTTGCAATAATCTTGACTATTGAAAAGGTTGCAAGATGCAACGAAAATTTTAGGAAAATAAAAATCATAAATAAGTAGAAATTTTACTGGTGAGTGTAAGAAATTATAAGGTACAAAAAGAAAATGGCTCTCCCCAGACACAACAGAATTTCTAAAATAGATATCTGGAAAAACTAAAAGCTATCACTGCATAACATTTTGAGCACTTGCTAGCTTTCACTCTGTCGTTATTCCTCTCTATTGAATGTTTACAGGATATTGACAATGGAATGGTTCTTCTCTCTACTTTCTGTCTTTGATAAATTCTCATTTGATATCCTCATTAGTTTTGTTTGTTTTTTTGCACTTCTGCTATTTTTCTTCTATGTAATTCCTTTCCAGTTAGTAATTAATCATTGCAATTACCGTAAATCCTCGAGTATAATCCGCTTTTTTTCCCCCAAAATTTAAAGGTCAAAATCCCCAGAGCGTACTATATACGAGATTAAAAATGTAAAATATTTTCTAAGCAATGTCTGAGTCTCTATTTGCTGTCCGGCAATGTTTATTCAGACGCATTTTGTGATGTCGGGCGCGAAAATACCTTAAGCTAAGACTGAAAGCAATGAAGTCATAAAAGAATCATCCATAACTTGCAGTAAGCAACATTTATTAAACGTTATTACTGTTATTTCTTTATTTTCTGCAGACAAAATGCACAAAAAAGCTACACGTTTGCATTGTGTTATATATACAATAATAATAAAGGACGTTACCGTATACAGTTTTACAAACCAGGGACGTTATATAGACCTACTTGACTCAAGTTAGAGAAGGGGTGCGTATCATACACAAGGTTTAGGTTTTTCAGAGCTACAGCCCCCTAAAAATCCCCTGCGTATTATACTCAAGGGCGGACTATACTCTCTTTACTCTTTACCCTTTTACTCGTTTCAGTCATTTGACTGTGGCCATGCTGGAGCCCCGCCTTTATAGTCGAGCAAATCGACCCCAGAGCTTCTTCTTTGTAAGCCTAGTACTTATTCTATCGGTCTCTTTTGCCGAACCACTAAGGTACAGGGACGTAAACACATCAGCAACAGTTGTCAAGCGATGGTCGGGGGACAAATGGGCACACAAATATGTACACACACATACATATATAAATATATGTGTATATATATATATATATATATATATATATATATATATGGGCTTCTTCCAGTTTCCGTCTACCAAATCCTCTCATAAGGCTTTGGTCAGCCCGAGGCTATAGTAGAAGACACTTGCCCAAGGTGCTACACAGTGGAACTGAACCCGGTACCATGTGGTTGGTAAGCAAGCGACTTACCATACAGCTACTCCTGCACCATACTCGAGGATTTACGGTAATTATACAGAGAAACTTATTTTATATATCTAATTTTTCATGACTGTTATGCTTCACATAAATTCCATAATGTAAATATATTTTTTTATATATATTTTTTTTCTTTTAGTGACTAAGAGTATTCAAATGAATCGAGAATCTCAAGTTCACAACGGAGTTGATAAATTATCAGAAAAATATTCTGCTTCTCCTATAACATTAAAAGTTGTACCTCTGATTATATGGAACCTGTTTAAGAATCCAGGATTTGTATTTGTCACGTTGGCTGCAACGTGTGAAGGAATTATTGTGGCTGGATTAACAGCATATTTTCCAAAGTTTCTTGAAAATCAATTTGAAGAAACAGCTGCATCTGCATCGCTCATTCCAGGTAATACAATATTGTATTTCTGCATTTAACCCTTTAGTATTTAAACCGGCCGTTTCCAGCCCAAATATTCTACATGTTTTAAGTTCAGACTGGCCATATTCAGCCTCTCACACCTACCCTACAATGTCCTTCTAAAAATGAGCAACCACATCATCAAAATCTTGAAGCTACAAGGTAATGCATGATTACTTCAAAACTGGGTGAATCAAAAAGCATTAAATTTGATGGAGTACTCTGAATATTAAAGGGTTAAATGTATATTGATCTAGCCATTTTCTGTCCACTATTCCTGGGAGGAGGGTTGTGTGTGTATCAAGGGTGGGGATAGAGTCCTTAAGCATTTCCTCCTTAGAGTCCCGGCAGTCGCTACCATCTCTAGCCAGTGACTGTCCTGCACTGAGGAGGGGAAATAACCCAGAAACCATTAGTCTGTAAGCATTGCTAAGGCTGAAGGGGGAGCATTATCTCCTTTGCTCACATTATATGGACACAGATGATGTGTCAGTAGCCAGCTAGAAAATCTGTTTTCATGGGGCTAAGCAGTGGTAACATTGTCCTAAGCAAGACTTTCTAGCTGGATTCCTAAGCAGACCCAGTTCAAACTATAGATATCATCGAACCATCTCATTCTTGATCTACCCTTAACTCTCCTTCCAGTTCACTCAGCTTAAAGAATCCATCTTGTGGTTCTTTCCTATGGCATTCTAATCACATGTCCATGTACTGGGGCTGTGACCTTTTAATGTGGAAAATAATGAGTAAGAGGGTATATGTAAATAGAAAGATCATGATGAAATAAAATGCTAGATATTTAAAAAATTATTAGATATATTTAATATAGGTGCAGGCGTGGCTGTGTGATAAGAAGTTTGCTTCTCAACGATATGTTTCCAAATTCAGTCCCCACTGCCGCATGGCACTTTGGACCAGTGTCTTCTACTATAGCCTCAGGTTGACCAAAGTCTTAAAAGTGGATTTTGTGCATGGAAACTGAAAGAAGTCCATCATGTATATACATATATATATACTCTTTACTCTTTTACTTGTTTCAGTCACTTGACTGTGGAGCACTGCCTTTAGTCAAGCAAATCAACCCCAGAACTTATTCCTTGTAAGCCTAGTACTTATTCTATCGGTCCCTTTTGCCGAACTGCTAAGTTACGGGGATGTAAACACACCAGCATCGGTTGTCAAGCGATGTTGGGGAGACAAACACACACAAACATATATATATATATATATATATATATATATATATATATAAACGGCAGTTTGTCTGTGTGTCTGTTTGGTTGTGCCCTCACTCTGACCACGGCTTTCAACCGATTCTGATGAAACTTGACACACACATAGCCCAATGTCATAATTCAAAACTAACGCAGCGAAAATTTTGAAAAGTTCCCCCAGTTCTGAAAAAAATCGATAAAATCGACATGGGGTCGAGAATCAGAAACACAAACCACAGACTGTCTAGGGGACGCAACTCCACCTTTTTAACTCTCAAAAAAAATTTACTATCATTTTCCCCCCATTTTTTTGCTATATTTTGGCTATAACTATCTAAAAATGCTTTATAGTTATTTCCCTTACAAACCCGAGCAACGCCGGGCGATACTGCTAATATATATATATATGTGTTTGTGTGTGTGTATATACGACGGGCTTCTTTCATTCCCATTTACCAAATCCACTCACAAGGATTTGGTCGATCCAAGACTATAGTAGAAGACACTTACCCAAGGTGCCATGCAGTAGTATTGAACCCGGAACCATGTGGTTGGTTAGTAAGCTACTTACCACACAGCCTCTCCTACGCCTATAAATATAATTGTTATACAGGACGTCAAATGTTAAGGCAAGGCAAACATCTCAATTCATATACAATATTATTACAGGGAGAGTACCTAATCGTTTAGATCACCTGTGAACTAAACCCCCATATTTTGTATATTAAATATATATATTTATATATTGTGTGTGTGTGTGTCTGTAAACTAGTGGCTTAGCAACAAAGATCAATAGAATAAGCATGGCCACAGTCTAATGACTGTAACAAAAAAAAATGATAATGAAATTATTGTATACAGTGCTCAGGTGCACCACAACTTGTCAAAATGCATATAAAGCATATGCAGTAATGTACAAATGTCTGGGAAGTGAACAGTGTATGAGTCAGATACATGCTTGCGTGTGTATGGAGGGAAGAAAATCAGGTGTAGTGTTGGCTAATCTCAGGAAGCATGGAAGTTTTGAAGGATGCAGTGCTCCGACAACTGACAACTGATGCCGGCAGTTTGTTCCATACTTCAGCAACTCTTAGCGTGAAAATATGTTTCCGAAAGTCATAGGAGCTGTGCTGTTTTCTGACTTTGTAAACATGTCCACGGGTGATAAACAGGTGGAGTTTGAAAAGGTGCTCAGAGTTATTGTTTGTAACATGGCTGATAATTTTATGGGTGTCTGCCAAAGTAAAAGATAAAAGAAAATATCAGCATAGGCAGGTGTTAAATATTTGTAAGTGGAGTCATATTTAAGGTTTATAACAATTAAATACATTTTTCACATATTTAACCTTGCAGCTAATATTTGAGATTAAATAACACACATTGTTAACTTGGAACAACAAACTACAAACAGCAGACAAAAAAAAAATCAATGCAATTATCAAATCTGCAAAATGGATTTACTTCCCTTGACACACAGACAGAAGTCTTGAACTTCCTACATGATTTCTTTGCTGTAGACCAGAATATGTTTGAAAACTATTGAAATGGTATAAACATTAAATGTAGAAATGTAAGACATTTGTTCCCTTTACCAGGCCAGCTTGGACAACGGACACTAAACGATGATGATGAGTTTGTTCTAGTTTCACTCAAATTAGGTCAAAATATTTGCCTTCAGTCATTTCTAGTTAGGTAAAAATAGGTACAAGGGTTTAACTAGGTACACTTCTAAATGTTGAAATATGTGATTCAAGGGTCTGTCTTTGCACTAATATTATTCTTTTTGATAACATTGATTCTTCAATAGGTATTTTATAAACCACATTTTCTCTCTATATGTAAGCTTACATATATCGATCAGAATAGTGATATTTGGTAATCAAAATATACACTCATTTTAATAGGAATATTTACTGGAAAATATAAATTTATTAAATGTAAAACAATAGGATATTTTTATTCAGATTCTCATTTGTATTAGGTTGTCCGGAAAGTTCATGCCGATTTATTGTAGCTTACCTTTTGACATATTTTAGAACATGGTTGAGTCCATGAAATAGGATTTGACTACACCTCCATTTAGATCACAGTTTAAGCTATCTTTTCCTGGAAGAAGGTTTATGTTCCTATAACCTGTGTTAATTCTGTAACCCTTTAAAATGGAAGATTAGAAAGTTCATTTTCGGCACTTGATGCTTTTCTTTTTCCATAAAGGGAAAAATGCCACACAAGCAACCAAAGAAATATGTGCAGTTTATGGTGATGTTTCTTTATCCGAAAGAACTGTACAGAAGTGGTTCACAAGGTTCCGAGCTGGGGAATGTAGCCTTATTGATAAAGAGCAATCAGGCAGACCATCCACTACAGATGATGATCAAATCAAGTCATTCATTGAGAATAACCCACATTGCACAACCTATCAAAATCCATCGTTCATGAGCACCTGGTAAAGCTTGGGTACACAAATCGGCACAAACTTTCCGGACAACCCAATATATTTCCTATTTTGTAAAAGTTTGAATATACACCATGCCTGGGCAGCTTGTTATTGTAAGGGAGATAATCACTTCTATATCAATGCACATTCAATATGAAAATAATTCCATTCAATATAGAATGATTCTGAGGTCGACTTTGCCTTTCATCCTTTCAGGGGCGATAAATTAAGTACCGGTTTTGTACTGGGGTCGATCTAATTAACTGGCTCCCCCTCCCCAAATGTTTCAGGCTTTGTGCCTAGAGTAGAAAAGAATATGGAATAATTCCATTCAAAATGAGAATATTAGAAATGAGAACAAAAAATATAGTTTTTGGATTTGGTTTGCAAGATTCTTTATATGATTTCGTGTGTTGAAGCATATACTGTCGTGTCTGGGGAGAGTCATTTTCTTTTTGTGCCTTATAATGTAACACACTCACTGGTAAAATTTCCAGAGTCAAGACTATTGAAAAGGTTGCCAGATGCAACAAAGAGTTTAGGAAAATAAAAATAAGAAATAAGTGGAAATTTTACTGGTGAGTGTTTTACATTATAAGGCAACAAAATGAAAATGACTCTCCCCAGACACAACAAAAAATACAGTATTTTTGCTTTAATTGTTTATGTATCACTCTTACATAGTATGTAATTCACTTTTTGGCAATAAATGATAAATAAATAAACTTGGTAAATAAATTGACAATGAATGGAATGATATAAGACAAAAAAGTATGTTTATTATTAATGATACACAAAGTCAGGGAGCTGGCAGAATCATTAGCACACGAGGAAAATGCTTAGAGGTATTTTGCCCATCTTTATATCCTGGGTTCAAATTCCGCTGATGTCAACTTTGCCTTTCATCCTTTCAGGGTCAATAAATTAAGTACCAGTTGTGTACTGGGATTGATTTAATCAACTAGTTGCCTCCCGTAGAAAGGGTTATTAATGATATGTAAATAACGAAAGCAAAAATACTATATCTTTTTTTCTCATTTTTAGTATTCTTATTTTGAAAGGCGGCGAACTGGCAGAAGTGTTAGCACACCAGACGAAATGCTTAGCAGTATTTTGTCTGCCGTTACGTTCTGAGTTCAAATTCCGCTGAGGTCGACTTTACCTTTCATCCTTTTGGGGTCAATAAATTAAGTACCAGTTACACACTGGGGTTGATGTAATCGACTTAATCTCCCTGTCTGTCCTTGTTTGTCCCCTCTATGTTTAGCCCCTTGTGGGCAATAAAAAAAAAAAGAAATGTTAGTACACCGGGCGAAATACTTAGCAGTATTTTGTCTGTCTTTACATTTTGAGTTCACATTCTGCTGAGGTCGACTTTGCCTTTCATCCTTTCGGGGGTCAATAAATTAAGTACCAGTTGTGTACTGGGGTCAATCTAATCGACTGGCCCTCTCCCCAAAACTTTTGGGCCTTGTGCCTAGAGTAGAAAAGAATATTCTTATTTTGAATGAAGGTATTTCATTTTGAATGGAATTATTTTTATATTGAATGTGAAATTATTAATCATGTCAGATCAATCATGGCAGATCAATCATGGCAGATCAATCATGGCAGAGTCAGAAGTTTGACTTTTATCTTTTATTTGTTTCAGTCATTAGACTGTGGCCAAGCTGGGGCACTGCCTAGAAAGATTTTAGTTGAAGGAATTGACCCCAGTACTTACTTATTTTATTTAAGTACGGTACTTATTCTATTAGTCTTTTTTACTGAACTGCTAAGTTGCAGGAGACATAAGCATAAACAACTGTTGTCAAGCGGAAGTGGGGTGGGGCACAAACAATAACAAACGCACATATGCTTATCTACACACACACACACACACATGTATAAGAATAAACATGAAATTCTGATTGTCCATCTGGGACCCCTGAATCTTAGTCTATATTTGTTCCACATAGACATATACCTTTTTTGGAATCAAGATGATTCTGGGGTTGAAAATTTGCCCTTCATTTATTTCTTGAACATCCAGCACTGGGATCAGGCCTGGGGTTTATTATATGCCAACATAGACATAGGAGTGGCTGTGTGGTAAGTAGCTTGCTTACGAACCACATGGTTCCAGGTTTAGTCCCACTGCGTGGCACCTTGGGTAAGTGTCTTCTACTATAGCCTCGGGCCGACCAAAGCCTTGTGAGTGGATTTGGTAGACGGAAACTGAAAGAAGCCCATTGTATATATGTATATATATATGTATGTATGTGTGTGTATATGTTTGCGTGTCTGTGTTTGTCCCCCACCCCAACATCACTTGACAACCGATGCTGGTGTGTCTACGTCCCCCCCGTAACTTAACGGTTCGGCAAAAGGACCGATAGAATAAGTACTAGGCTTACAAAGAATAAGTCCTCGAAACAAGTAAAAGAGTAAAAACTTCAAATTTTAAATGAACTCAAAAAATTTGTGAACTTAGAAGTTTTTCATTTAAACTGAATTTAGAATAATACCATATTGGTAGGATAATACCAAATTGGTAAGGGACCAATAAATGTTTTATCATTATTGTTCTTTTTAGTTTTTGGCCACAAGCCCAATGAGCACTCAGCAGGAGCTAGCTCAAAAGTCCACACAGAGTGTGGCTTTTAAGCTAGTATGCAATATCTATGAAGGGCTTCTTTCAGTTTCTGTTTACAAAATCCACTTACAAGGTTTTGGTTGGCCCAAGGTTATAATAGAAGACACTTGCCTATGCCACGCATTGGGACTGAACTCAGAACCATGTGGCTGGGAAGCAAATCTTCTTACCCCTCAGCCATATACTCTTATTTGTTTCAGTCATTTGACTGTGGCCATGCTGGAGCACCGCCTTTAGTCGAGCAAATCGACCCCCAGGACTTATTCTTTGTAAGCCTAGTACTTACTCTATCGACTCTTTTGCTGAACTGCTAAGTTACGGGAATGTAAACACACCAGCATTGGTTGTCAAGCAATGTTGGGGGGACAAACACAGACACACAAATGTATACACACACACACACACACACACACACACACACACACATATATATATATGAAAAAACATGTCAAGATAGAAAATGCTAAAATAATTTTATAAAGAACATTTCAGTACTGGTTTCAGTCATTTGAGACCTTTTCAACTGTAACAATTAAATAATTAAATTTAGAAAAATTAAAAGAAAGGTTTTTTTAAAAGAATATTTGTATAGTGTTTAAATATAAGTGGCATTTTTCTTGTTTCTGCCTTTCTCTGTCTCTCTTGTTTACACTTGTGGGTTCCAGGTCCATGTGAATTCTTGGTAGGGAAGAAGAAGAAGGAGGAGGAGGAGGAGGAGAAGGGGAGGAAGAATTTGGGATTGCCTTGATTGTCATATGTGGTCAGTGGCTGCTAGCAGTTACTGTTCAATTCATGAGATATTTCTATTGAAAGGTTTGTTTATAGAATTTGCATAGGTGTTATACTAAAAAGCAGTAGTGATAAAGTTAGGTAGTAGAAGAAATATTCTCATGAATTGAACAGCAACAGCTAGCAGCCACTGACCACATATGACAATCAAGGCAATCCCAAATTCTTCCTCCCCTTCTCCCCCTCCTCCTTCTTCTTCTTCCCTACCAAGAATTCACATGGACCTGGAACCCACAAGTGTAAACAAGAGAGACAAAGAAAGGCAGAAACAAGGAAAATGCCACTTATATTTGAATACTATACAAATATTCATTTTAAAAAACTTTTCTTTTAATTTTTCTAAATTTAATTATTTAATTGTTACAGTTGAAAAGGTCTCAAAATGACTGAAACCAGTACTGAAATGTTCCTTATAAAATTATTTTAGCATTTTCTATCTTGACTTGTTTTTTCATATATATCAACTCATGTGTTCCTTTTCATCCTTATACATATATATATATATATATATATATATATATTATATATATATATATAAGTTAATCCAAACAAGAAAGCACAAAAAAACCACAACAACGCGAGGACGTGGAACAAATATAGTCTTATTGGACGCTCAGGAAAGAAGGAAAGAAGGAAAGATCCAGAGAAGGGAAGACAGAGGAAAAAAAATCGCCAACGGTACACACGAAGTCACATTTTGAAGACGGGCTTCTTTCAGTTTCCGTCTACCAAATCCACTCACAAGGCTTTGGTCGGCCCTAGGCTATAGTAGAAGACACTTGCCCAAGGTGCCATGCAGTGGGACTGAACCCGAAACCATGTGGTTGGTAAGCAAGCTACTTACCACACAGCCACTCCTATGCCTGCAACTTTAATTTACTTTTTCCTCTACTCATTACAAAGCTCTTAGTCATTGGCAGCCATGCGTAGCGCCTTTCATCCTAATTCTTAACCATGACATAACCTGAGTCAAATAAATTACACTGAATTAAACATTTTATGAAGCAAGACAGTTTAAAAGATATTCATAGAATGTGTGTGTGTGTATGTTTTCTTAATAGTTCAGCAATTGAGAGAAAGTAGAGGTCGTTTTTCTAACCACTTGAAGCATTTCAAATTGACGCCTGAATTTTTTTTTAACCCTTTTGTTACTGTATTTATTTTGAGATGCTCAATGTTTCTCTCAATTACTTTAAATATAATAAAGAATTTAGTAAAATAACTTGGTTATCATTAAGTTGGTGTTAGGAACATAAATTGTGACTAAGGTTTGATGGAAAATTTTAATTCAAAACTTATGCAAACAAGATATTTGTACTCAGAGCCAGAGCCGGTTTCAGCCGGGTTAGTAATGAAAGGGTTAAAAAGTGTAATATTATTATTATATCCTTATACCACCAATCATCATCATCATCATCATCGTTTAATGTCCGTTTTCCATGCTAGCATGGGTTGGACGGTCCGACCAGGGTCTGCGAAGCCAGAAGGCTGCACCAGGCTCCAGTCTAATCTGGCAGAGTTTCTACATCTGGATGCCCTTCCTAACGCCAACCACTGCATGAGTGTAGTGGGTGCTTTTTACGTGCCACCGGCACAGGTGCCGGGCGAGGCTGGCAACGGCCACAATCAGTTGGTGCCTTTTACATGCCACCGGCACGGAAGCCAGTCAAGGCGGCACTGGTATGTAGTAAAGAATACACTGTAACTGTGTTATAACAATACAAAATAGAAACAGCGGCAATAACAAACACGTAATGAACCAGCAATCAATAGTTCCAACATACTAACTCAAGCTGTACCATTGTTGAAACTGCAGAAACTTGAAGGTTTTTTTAAGAAGTATATAATGAATTCGTGAAGTGTTCCATATTTTTTCAAATAGGTGTAGGAGTGGTTGTGTGGTAAGTAACTTGCTTACGAACCACATGGTTCCAGGTTCAATCTCACTGCGTGACACCTTGGGCAAGTGTTTTCTACTATAGCCTCAGGCCGACCAAAGCCCTGTGAGTGGATTTGGTAGATGGAAACTGAAAGAAGCCCATCTTATGTATGTATATATATATATATGTGTGTGTGTATAGTTTGTGTGTCTGTGTTTGTCCCCCCCCCCCAACATCGCTTGACAACCGATGGTTGCGTGTTTACGTCTCCGTAACTTAGCAGTTCGGCAAAAGAAACCAATAGAACAAGTACTAGACTTACAAAGAATAAGTCCTGGAGTCAATTTGCTCGACTAAAGGCGCTGCTGTAGCATGGCCACAGCCACATGACTGAAACAAGTAAAAGAGTAAAGAGTAATGAAAGAAAACGAATCCTTTTTCTCATAAATGCACCATTCTAAACCCACACACACACGCACAAATGGATGGAAGCACTCCGTCGGTTACGACGACGGGGGTTCCGGTTGATCCGATCAACAGAACAGCCTGCTCGTGAAATTAACGTGTAAGTGACTGAGCACTCCACAGACACGTGTACCCTTAACGTAGTTCTCGGGGATATTCAGCGTGACACAGAGAGTGACAAGGCCGGCCCTTTGAAATACAGGTACAACAGAAACAGGTAGTAAGAGTGAGAGAAAGTTGTGGTGAAAGAGTACAGCAGGGATCACCACCATCCCTGCCAGAGCCTCGTGGAGCTTTTAGGTGTTTTCGCTCAATAAACACTCACAACGCCCGGTCTGGGAATCGAAACCGCGATCCTACGACCGCGAGTCCGCTGCCCTAACCACTGGGCCATTGCGCCTCCACACACGCACAAATACACACACACACACACTCACGTACACATGCACACTCATAATATTTAATATTACAAATTCTGCTCTCACGCACACTGAGTACATGTTATTTACCTTAGCTCTATGACTAAGAGCATCTCTGCACCATAATACACTGTGCTTATGATTACTAATAATAAACATATTCAGTGTCTCTGTGGGTTTAGGATCATATTATAGAACATTGGTGCTCTAATTATGAGTGCAAAAAACCGGTTTTGATCAAGTAGAGCTGTGCTCAATGGTGTTCAAACAAATTCTCGTTTATTTTCTGTAATAGCTACATAATATGATATGTCCTTTTTTTTTTAAAGACATTATGGTGTAGTTTAAAGAAAATTTGGCAGCTATTTCTTGCAGATCGAGAGGTCATGTAAAGGTTTTATCTTCGCTGTGTCTGCTTGTTTGTTTGTTGAGCGAAGCGGTCTTCGTCCCAGAGCTCGCAAGATCGCGCCTCAGTGGGAGAAGTCCGAAACGTGGTCCTTTGCTACTTGTAAGACCCGCAGAAGAGAAAGCAGGTCAACCCCCGACACCGAGAGCATCGACGGATGGATGAATGCGCATCCAGGCTCAGCGGTTGCGTAGGAAGTCGGGGACAAGAAACAGGAAGAAAGAGTGAGAGAAAGTTAGAGTGAAAGAGTACAACAGGGGTCGCCACCAACCCCTGCCGGAGACTCGTGGAGCCTTAGGTGTTTTTGCACAATAAACACACACAACTCCCGGTCTGGGAATCGAAAGCGCTAGTCCGCTGCCCTAACCACTGGGCCATTGTGCCTCCACTGCTGGGTCTGCTGATGTCATCTGCAATGAACAGTTGCGACTTCCGATAAGTCAACAATAGAGGCTTTTGATTGCCTAAAAATAAAGGCATATAACTCCTTTACTGCTAATTTCTAGAAAGCAATGAATATGATTGGCGTTATCCGCATGCAAAAGGACATCGGTATAGAAGATTTGAAAGGAACATGAAAATCTGAAATACTTTAGGTGGTTGGAAGAAATTTAACAAGATCGATCTGTGTCCTAAATACATATTAATTATTTCTCAATGTTATTATTTTTACGATGGCAGCGAGCGGGAAGAAACGTTAGCACGCCGGGCGAAATACTTTGCGGTATTTCGTCTGTCTTTATGTTCTGAGTTCAAATTTCGCCGAGGTCGACTTTACCTTTCATCCTTTCGGGGTCGATAAATTAAGGACCAGTTACGCACTGGGGTCGATATAATCGACTTAATCCGTTTGTCTGTCCTTGTTTGTTCTCTCTGTGTGTAGCCCCTTGTGGGTAGTAAAGAAATAGGTATTTCGTCTGTCTTTATGTTCTGAGTTCAAATTCCGCCGAGGTCGACTTTACCTTTCATCCTTTCGGGGTCGATAAATTAAGTACCAGTTACGCACTGGGGTCGATGTAATCGACGTAATCCGTTTGTCTGTCCTTGTTTGTCTCTTCTATGTTTAGCCCCTTGTGGGCAATAAAGAAATTGTTAAACACGCTGAGTAAAAATGTTTAGCCGTATCTCATCTGTCATTACATTCTGAATTCAAATTTCGTCAAGGTCAACTTTACCTCTCATCCTTTCGGAGTCAATGAATTAAGTACCAGTTATGCACTGGAAGTTGATGTAAACGACTTACTCGTTCCCCCAGAAATTTCTGACCTTGTGCAAAAAATTTGAAACCAATATTATTATTTTTACGTAATTATTTTATTTCTAAGTAAAATATGGCGCTGTATCAACCCTTCTATTCACACTGGTTATAAATAAATTGATCCACTTTTTAAAGGTACTTTTGATAATGATAATAACAGGAGTTTGACAAATTAAGTAAATATAAGGACCTGGAAATTGAAATACAAAAGACGTGACAACTTAAAACGAGAACTGTTCCTGCTATTGCGGGTGTCCTGGGTCTGATAAGAAAGGGATATCAGAAACATACAGATAATATCCCAGGAGAACCATGTCTCAGAGAAAGCCAGGAGATTGTGCTGACAAGTACTACCCACAACCTTAGAAAAACACTATCAATTTAAATGTATGCGTTGTATCACATGGAGATATTTCGCTACTGCCCCTCCCCTCCCCAAGCTTTCAGTCGTATTGTAACATTTTTATCCTTCACCCGCCCTAGGATGTTGAGTGTGTCTCGACGAGTGATTGTAACAAACATGCAGATTAAAAGTAAATAATAATAATAATAATAATGATAATAATAAATGCCCTGATTCAGTACCAGACAGTGGCTCTCATGGCTTCTGATCTTAACATATTGAAAGTATTATCATGTACGTTGTTTTGTCTTGGTATAAAAGATGGGCTACAGCAAATATTCTGCTCAATACCACAAATTTTCTTGTCAGTTGTTTGACCTTAACCAGTTGAGCATGTCCCTTAGTGGCTGACGATATGTGCATCGCTGATCACGAGCAGAAGTAGTGGGTGAGCATCATAGCCGTGTGTTGAAAGGAATTCTTAGAAGTTTGGATCATTCACCTTTGGAAACATGGGTAGTTCGTTCAACATCCTTAAACATATGATTGTGATGCATGATGGGTATACTGGGCTTCGTATATTTTACCCCAGTGTCACTTTGATGGCATGCACTGCTCTCTCACTCAATAATAATAATAATAATAATAATAATAATAATCCTTTCTACTAAAGATACAAGGCTTGAAATTCAGTGGGAGGAGGCAAAGTGCTCAGCTAGTACTAATTTTATCGAATTTGAGCTCAGAACATAAAGACGGACGAAATGCAACTAAGCATTTTGCACGGTGCGGTAACGATTCTACCAGATCGCCGCCTTAATGAATAATAATAATAATAATAATAATAATAATAATCCTGTTGAAATTCTTATGACGTGTATTATATGTTGTGTACACTAATATACTTAATAAATTTTGATATTTTCAAAGGTGTTGTTGCCATCCCTGCAGCCGCCGGAGGACAGATTTTTGGCGGTTATGTATGCAAAAGGTTTAGTCTAAGAGTACCTGAACAATGTCTGCTCTCTCTTGTTTCTTTGTCACTTGGATTTTTAACCTACGGTATATTCTGGGCGAAATGTCAGGACGTCCCATTTGCAGGAATCACTCAGCGGTATCAGGATTTGTAAGTATAAATTTATCAACAAATGTAAAAGGAAAAAATATAGGCGCAGGCGTGGCTGTGTGGTAAGAAGCTTGCTTCACCACACAGCCATTTAATTTGTCATTTCACCATTTCATTTGTCCTTCATATCATTATGTGTGTGTTTCCAGCCCGCAGCTTCCTTTCTGTGTAAGGCCCTTGAGGCCAGTTAAATGAATAAAAAAAGCTTGCTTCACAACCACATGGTTCTAGGTTCAGTCCCGCTGCGTGGCACCTTGGACAAGTGCCTTTTCTGTAACCTCGGGTCGACAAAAGCCGTGCGAGTGGATTTGGTAGACAGAAACTGAAAGAAGCCCGTCGTATACATATAACGGCGGACGTTAAACGATGATGATGGTGATGCATAATGTATGTGCGTCTGTGTTCGTCCCCACCACCGCTTGACAACCGGTGCTGGTGTGTTTACGTCCATGTAACTTAGCGGTTCGGCAAATGAGAACGATAGAACAAGCACCAGGCTTATAGAAAAAGTAATAGAGGTCGATTCATTTGATTAAAATATCTTCAAAGCGATGCTCCAGCATGGCCGCAGTCTAATGGCTGAAACAAGTAATAGATAAAAAGATATACAATCGAATGCCTAAATTCACTGCTTTGTACTCTGAAAGTTTCCATCTCAATAATGATACTCAAATATCGCTCTGATACTCCGTTCAACGAAAACTAGCAGATGCTCATAACTGCTCGGTCAAAATCAATAACGTGTGCTTTCCATCATTCATTCTGTTTACCTCTTACTCTCCCAACCCTTCCTCTCTCTTTCTCATTATATGACACAAACATAATATATACACAGACATGCGGGAAGTAAATAGATACCTTTAATTTTCAAAATCTTTTATTTGATATTAATCGGTTGAAGGAGAGGTTTTCTTCTAGCTGCTCGTCCATAATACCCAAGCTCATGCAGATATGTAACACATTCTTGGACTAACTTCTAGCTGTTTTACAATGTCAGAATCCTTCGAATGAAGTTCGTTTTCCACAATTCTCTTCAAACAGCGAAGCTTCTTTTCCGAGGGTCCAAGTCAGCCGGGACGAGAATCTGTTGATTCCTTTCCTTGGCTTTTGAATTGCACTATCATTCTATTAACAGTAGCAAGAGGAATTTGAAGATTTTCGGAAATTTTTCGCTGGCTAAGACAATACGACCTCTTTGAAAATCTGACAGTTCTGCTGAATTTGTTGTGCGTGGCATGGTTACTCTTTGCAAATGTCTAATATAATAGCACCTGAAATGAAAAAGAATAATCACAATGTAAATTCTACACCGCTGAAAACATAATAAGGCGCTTAGATCAGAAATTTTGAAAATTAAAGGTGTCTATTTACTTCCTGCATATCTCTGTGTGTGTGTGTGTGTATATATATATATATATATATACTAGCAGACATACCCGGCGTTGCTCGGGATTTAAATGGTGTAGTTTGTATATATGGTACAGTTAAGTTGAAACATGTGATACGAGGAAGTGCAGCATTGACGACAAAATATTTGTGGAGTAAACGAAGGGCTAATTCGACTGACATGCCATGGGTCTGTTTGGAAGGTTCCAGGCCTTAACCGAGTCATTGAAAATTGGGTGGTGGGTATGTGATTTTTGAACGCACCAAAGAGCTCTCAGTGGATACACTCCCCTTTGCAGCTGTCGGCGCCGCCGGTACCACGCTGAACAATTAGCAGACATAGAAGCTACAGGAAAGGGGGTTTTCTGCTCCCAGAGTCTCCATTAGTCATTATGTGAAAAAGTTTTAAGAGTCTAAAACCATCTCTGGAACATAAGTAATGTATGTTCCCAGATTGGAGAAAATCAGTTGCGAACTTCAGAAGCTCTGTGGGTGTACACACACGCGCGCGCGCACACACAGACACACATACATACATACACACATCCTCAGTTTTATATCTAGAGAGGTAGAGAAATTAACTTAAGTTCGTCATCAAGGGTAATGTCCCTTGAACGAAGCAACCAAGTTATGCGATCATTCGCATTGTTTACGCAGGAAAGAGGATTTTCTGCCCCCACGAGCCCTATTACTCATTATGTGAAGAATTTTAAGAGTCTCTGGAACATCTCTGGAACATAAGTAATGTATGTTCCCAGTTTGGAGAAAATCAGTTGCGAACTTCAGAAGTTCTACGGGTTTACACATATATCCTCAGTTTTATATATATATATATGTTGTGTGTGTGTGTGTGTGTGTGTGTGTGTGTGTGTGTGTAGTGAAGGCGCGTGGCTTAGTGGTTAGGGTATTCAACTCACGATCGTAAGGTCGTGAGTTCAATTCCCTGCGACGCGTTGTGTCCTTGAGCAAGACACTTTATTTCACGTTGCTCAAGTCCACTCAGCTGGCAAAAATGAGTAGTACTTGTATTTCAAAGGGCTGACCTTTTCACACTCTGTGTCACGCTGAATGTCCCTGGGAACTACGTTAAGGGTACACGTGTCTGTGGAGTGCTCAGCCACTTGCAGGTTAATTTCACGAGCAAACTGTTCCGCTGATCGTATCAGCTGGGACCCTCGTCGTTGTAACCGACGAAGTGCTCCTTTTATGTGTGTGTGTGTGTGTGTGTGTGTGTAATCTAATTTCGGTCACTAGATGACGGCCATGCTGGGACACAACTTTCAAGTGTTTAGTCGAACAAATCAACTCCCAGTAATTTTATTTATTTATTCATTTATTTAAAATTGATACTTATTTTCTCTGTCTCTCTTACCTAACTGCTTGCTTATTAGGATGTAAAGAAACAAACACTGGTTATTCAGCTGTTCATGGGAATAAATACACACAACAACAACAACAACACTTCTCCCTAATTCACTCCCAAGGCATTGGCTGGCCCGGGGCCACAATAGACGACACCTGGCCAAGGTACCGCACAGTGGGTCTTAACCCGAAACTGCTTGGTTGCAAAGTGAGCTTCTTACCACACAGCCATGCCCGTGCTGATAAAAAAGAAATTAAGGGGACACTTATATTTATTATTCCTAAACAAGAATGTTGTTGACAATCTCACACACATACATACATACATATATATGTGTGTGTGTGTGTGTGTGTGGAGGTACGTGGCTTAGTGGTTAGGGTGTCAGCATCATGGTCGTAAGATTGTGGCTTCGATTCCTGGACCGGGCGACGCGGTGTGTTCTTGAGCAAAACACTTTTGCCAGCTAAATGGACTGGAGCGACGTAAAATGAAGTATTTTGCTCAAGATCACAACGCATCACCCGGTCCAGGAATCGAAACCACAACATAGCGATCATGAGTTCAACACCCTAACCACCAAGCCACACGCCTCCACATTTCTTAAATGTAATTGATACATTGTAACTTAATATATTCCATAAAAGATTCTTTTCACGAAGGAATGGGCATATTTTATGAAGCATCTTAAACAGTCGAATATGTTATTGACCTTTATTTAGGTTAACCTACAGGCCTATTAATTCTACATTGTTCATTTTTATTCAGAATAAATCTATAAACACTAATTTAGTGGTGGCTATGTTTAAATCATATAGAAGACACCTCCACACGCTTTGAATAATTCAATAGCTCAGTAGAATAGTTCAGACTTAAAAATGTTCGTTGTAAATATATTTAAGAGTAAATTTAATTAAACTTGGAACCCACGGAAATCTTTAAAAAATTAGATAAACACGACTGAAAATTAGATTAATTGTGTTTTTGAAAAATTAACTTAAACTTCCTAAATATTCATTTACGTATCCAGAAAACAATAACAAAGCAAGTAACTCTAACACATTGGCTCTCGAGCCTCATTTTACGTTTTATCCCAGGGTCCCAATACAATATCTTAATTAATTTTGACATGAGCGGTGTAATATTTTTACACTGCACCATATGTGAGGCAGGGATCACATAGGTAGTGTTAGATACCCATATTCCACCGAAGGATGTGTGGTACCCTAGTTCAAATCACATCCTAGTTGCCGCACGACAACCTAGTTGGTCAGTTAGAAATTTTGGGTATTTGCTACTGGAAGATCTCGAAATCTTTTCAACAAGAACTATTTTGGTTTCCATGACAAGTAAAATATTCTTCATTCCTTCCTGTTTCTATTGGAAAATCTACCAGTTTTTCAAAAAGAACTTGCTATTTTTGTTTCAATGGCATATAAAATGTTCTCAATACTCAATCTTTTATTTTACCTCATTACATGGTGAAATCAGGTGGAAAACGAAACAAAATATTAAATAAGAGCATTCGGAGAGTGCAAACTTCTGCCAAGGCAACATCGACATCCTCTCAACGATTAGTCTAGGATGGCTTTTAAAATGAGAATATCTGAAGTAAACTCGGCTGCTCTCACAAACGAGAATACTAAAAATGAACCCTGACCGCTCTCAAAAATTAAGTAAAAAAAGAAAAAAAAAAACAGAAAAATAATCCCGAATCTTTGTCCGGTACCGGATCGATTCCAAAATCTAACCAGTTCGTGCCTGTCACGAGGCCAAGAATCCCGGAGAGTTTCATCCGAATCCATCTAGCAGTGTTTGCGATATCTTGTCCACGAACAAAAAACAAACACGACTGAAAATAATACCTCTGCTTTCGTTAAGGCGGAGATAAAAATCTATAAAAAATTGTTCTCTTAGTGTTGCAAAAGCACAAATCGGAGCATACCAGCTCTCAGAAAGCCCATAGGAAAGAAATTAAAAAACGACCCGCTGATGGGTCATGCAGGACTCGCTAGCATACCATCATAACGCACTAGCAGGACGTGTGGGAGCCAACGTGTTAAGAAGTATTAATTTGAATGAAATTTAATAGTATTCAAGTAAATGCATTTGGTTTCAATTTCTAGGTTGTCTCAGATCAATATGCAATAACTAACATTATCTTTTCTATTCTAATATGTTGAGCTTTTATTGTAGCCCTAATTTCATTGAATACATGTGTATGTACACAACTTTTATGCTTAGAAGACGGTGAAATAAAACATCATTTCGGTTCGATAAAATAACTACTAATTGAACACTAGGGTCGACATAACTGACATACTTCCTCTCCCGAAATAACCGGCCTTGTGCCAAAATCTGAAGTCACTATCAGATTTACCTAAAGCAGTGAGCTGGCGGAATTATTAACTCGGCGGACAAAATGCTTTGCGGCATTTCTTCCGGCTTTACGTTCTGAGTTTAACTACTTCTAGGTCGATTTTGCCTTTCGTAATTTCTGGGTCGATAAAACAAAATCATCAGACGAAATACTTAGCGGCACTTTTTTCCGGCTTTTTATGTTCTGAGTTCAAATCCACCGAGGTCGACTTTACCTTTCATGCTTTTAGAATCCATTAGATAAAAATCAGTTGGTTATTGGGGGGTCAATGTCATCGACTCTCCTCTTAAAGTTGATGGCCTTATGTCTGAAGTAGAAACCTTTATTATGGTATTCTCTATAATTTTATTTCTTTTTTCAGATCAAGCTTAAATCAATCAACGACAGAAATCGAATTTGAAACAAATCTTTATTCCAAATGTAATTCAGAATGTTCCTGTACGGCAAATAATTATCGTCCGGTGTGTGGCTCAGATGCCGTTCAATATTTCTCTCCATGTTTCGCTGGTTGTGCTGCTTATAACAGAGAAAGTAAAGTAAGAAAAGTCTTTAGTATTTTCTTTTTTACATTGCAAATATAAATGAAAATTCGCGCTCTTTTTATCTGTTCTCTTTTACTCTTTTACTTGTTTCAGTCATTTGACTGTGGCCATGCTGGAGCACCGCCTTTAGTCGAGCAAATTGACCCCATGACTTATAAGCTTTGTAAGCTTAGTACTTATTCTTTCGGTCTATTTTGTCGAACTGCTAAGTTACGATGACATAAACACACCAGCATCGGTTGTCAAGCGATGTTGGGGGTACAAACACACACACACACACACACATATATATATATATATGTATATATATACACATATATACAACGGGCTTCTTTCAGTTTCCGAATACAAATTCCACTTACAAGGCTTTGGTCGACCCGAGGCTATAGTAGAAGACACTTGCCCAAGGTGCCACGCAGTGGAACTGAACCCGGAACCTTGTGGTTGGTAAGCAAGCTACTTACTACACAGCCACTCCTACGCACGCCTATTCTATGTAACGCCTGTTGTATGTAATATTTTACTTGATAGATCAAGGAATTGTGTAAAAACAACTGCATAAATCTTATATAGCTTCTTAATATTGACTGAGCCGATAAAATGGTGGACAAAATACCTTTTTTTTTTTTTTTTTTTCGTTGTCTTTTTTCTGTAAGTTGCCGTGTCGTACTTTTCAAGTTTGCAACCCTATCAAGATTCGCTTTGCTTTTCGTATTTCTTAAAACCTTCCCCTTTTCTGTCCTCACTTCCTGACCTTCTGTTTCCACACACTTCTATTTACATTCTTAAACTTTGAGGATTCACTCTGAAACTTCATCACAATTGTTTTATCTTTCCAGATTCAATGCTCTCACTTCCACCCACACTTATAATTTGAGTAGCCATGTAGCTCCTCTACAACAAGAAACTGATTCTTTTACTGGCCCTTCTTTCGTACTTTTAACTGAGCCAGTCTGACCGTGATCGAATGACATTCTTGTGTACCGTCGTATGTTTGGTAGTTGAGGTTAACACTTAGTGTTCTATACGCTTACACGAGTAGTATTTTATAGAAGAGGCGTAGCGTGGCTGTGTGATAAGAAGATTGCTGCCCAACAACATGGTTCCAGGTTCAGTTCCAACTGCTTGCTACCTTGGGCAAGCGTTTTTTTACGATAACTTCAGGCCGACCAAGCCTTGTGAGTGGATTTGATAGACGGAAACTAAAAGAAGCTCATTGTATACATGCGTGTGTGTTTGTATGTGTGTATGCGCTTGTCTTGAAATCACGTGATAGCTGTACATAAGCGTCACTGTCATACGCATAGTATTATTCATTTCCAGTATTCTGCGAAAACATGTCTGGCCGTGGAAACTGGAGAAATATTTCCTAGCTTGCAAACAGGTGAGGATTGGCGACAAGAGGGGCATGCGGTCGTACAAAACCTGCCACAAATAAACTCTCTCGGACCCATGCAAGTAGGGGAAAATGGACGTTAAATGATGCTGTGATGTGTGGAGTAAGAGCGTTACAATTGATTAACATAGCCTACAATCGAAAGATGAGTACATCTACAAGTATTACATTCCCATTACATGTGATTGATTAAAAATATATTTACTTAAACTAGCTCTCAGCTCAATATGTTGAAACCTGACCTGTCAAACTTGTCAAACATATATCTTTCCGTCTCAAATGACCTGCTATCATTCTGATATGCTTCCCAATCGTTTACACCCGTCCATATGTTTTTTAGGTCGCTTTTACGCAGTATTTTTCTTTTCTTAGGCTTATTATGTGGGCACTTTGTAATTTCCACTTCACCGATGGGTCGTTCATTATCACTCAACACATGCTCTGCTTAGCACATTTGACAATTAGGAGACACTTAGCAGTTTGCAGTGTCTCGATTACTGTTGTTGTTATCTGCTATTTAATAGTAACCCTAACCGCCAAGGTCACCTTTGCATTTCATCCTTTCGGAGTCGATTAAAATAAGTGGCGATCTTTCGTTTTGACTCGAAATAATGTAAGCAATGAATTCGGTGAGTTCCGTGACCACATGTTGTTTTTGTCAATTGTCAGTTGGGAAGAGAAAGATAATGGGTTGCGCGTGCGTACTTGTTCATTTCTGTGTGTGTGTGTGTGTGTGTGTGTGCGCGCGCTTGTTCCTCTGTGTGTGTGTGTGTACACGTTTGTTCCTGTGTGTTATTTCTACCTCGTTCAGGGCAACCGTCTACTTCCCGAACGAATGAAAACATCACGAAAATTCATGAACGGCCGTCGTCGAAAAGTTGACGAACAATTGCTTGTTCGTATACACTAACTAACAAAAATGCAGATACACATGCACACACACACACATACATACAGGCATATGGTGAATAAGGAGTATTATATGACAGAAAGGTGTGGTCTGAGAGAAAATTTGTTGCTTTTTCAAAACATTTAGTTACAATGTAATGGTCTCGTCGGTTATTCACACCATTCTTACTCCCTCTCTCTTTCTCTTTCTCTCTCTCTGCTCATCTACATGAATAACATTATAAAAATAGAATAAAATCTTCGGCATAAACTATGCCAAATCTTCATATGAATTTACCAAGTAGTTAGCGTGAAAAACCTCATAAGAGAAAAAAAAACATCAATTTTTTCTTTTAAATTTATTTATTTATATTATATAGAGGGCACTATTACACATAGATGCCTCACACTGGGAGGGAGTCCCTCCCAACGTGAGGCATTTATGTGTAACAGTGCCCTCTATATAATATAAATGAATAACTTATTTATGTGCAAAGTTTTTGTTCGGTATTTGCTATCATGTACATTTTTACGGATCTAGTCGGTTTGGCTGCCAGCATTAATTCTGTTCGAATTGATTTCATATTCAGGGTAATGATACACTTTTATTGGTTAACGAATGACGTGAAAATCATTTCGTTATAAATAATAGAAAAAAAAAGAGTTATTAGCAATTAAAGTTTGAAAATTTGGGGTAATTTTAGCCAATTGTAAGCCACAGATACATTCATGCCTGTTTCCATAGTAACAAGCGTATCATGAGAACCCACTTGTCTACGAGAAAGCACGTACTGACAAATATATTGAAACCACTTGTTTCACCTGTCTGTTGACAATTGAGCACGTAAATTTATGAGCTGTTCAACAAAATGCTTTTTTTTTTAAATATTTAATTTGTAACGTGTTGTTCATTGCATTCGCATTAAATGCATATTGAATACTTAAACCTTCTTGTTTACTCGTTTCTTTTTGCCATTGAGGTGGTTGTAAGGTGTGCTAAAAATAACAGCTAAGTAACTGCTGTCGCATTAAATGCATATTGAGTGCTTCGAACTATAAAACACATGTTGTTTACAGATATTGACAACACGTGCTATTTTCAGGGTGCTGACGACAAAATGTGCAGTCCCGCACAAAATGACAGCTTCCAAATCCTGATTCCTGACTGGGTGAAAATAGTCAAACCGTAAACCTCTATAACTTTTTAAAACCATTTTTCTGGAAAAAGTGAAATAACTCCAGCAATTCAGTTTGGGAAAGATATTACTGTGCCAAATTTTAAAATTTTCGATAAGGCGTAGGAACGAACCACATGGTTCCGGGTTCAAAGCCTTGAGAGTGGATTTGGTAGACGGAAACTGAAAGAAGCCTGTCGTATATATGTGTGTATTATATATATATATATATATATATATATATATATATTATATATATATATATATATATATATATATGTGTGTGTGTGTGTGTTGTGTGTGTGTGTGGTGTGTGTGTGTGTTTGTGTGTCTGTGTTTGTCCCCCTAGCATTGCTTGACAACAGATGCTGGTGTGTTTACGTCCCCGTCACTTAGCGGTTCGGCAAAAGAGACCGATAGAATAAGTACTGGGCTTACAAAGAATAAGTCCTGGGGTCGATTTGCTCGACTAAAGGCGGTGCTCCAGCATGGCCGCAGTCAAATGACTGAAACAAGTAAAAGAGAGAGAGTAAAGAGTAACATGCAACCATGCTTTTCAAAAATTCAACCTAAACCACCAGATCTGAAAAAGTTTTTCTCTTTATCAGTAAAATAATAAAAGCACTCGGTTGACCGCCTTTTTACTTACAAACAAACAATACACTTGTGCTTGTTCAGTGAGTAGGCTGTAGAAAAAAAACATACACGATGAGATAGAAGAAATGAGATTGTAGTTTTGAAAATCAGCCAATTTTAGTGTAAGGCAAGTGAAAACATTGAACTCAAAGGAAATTATGTTCATAGTTATTTCTCAGTGTTATTGTGGGCTCCAATATCGCCAGATTTAAGATATTTGTGTTGTCAACACGTAGTCTCCCAAAGTGCAGCACATGGGCAAATGCGTTCTACTATAGCCCCGAACCAATCCTTGATTTGTGAGTGAATTTGAGAGAGGGGAAACTATGCTGAAGTGCGACATATATTTATGTGTGTGTGTGTGTGTGTGTGTGTGTGTGTGTGTGTCCACCCCACAACCGCCTCAGCAAGTGCTGCATCGCTTACGTCTCAGTAACCTAGTTGTTACAGAGAAAGCAATGACAGGTTTATTAAACACAGTATGTCCATAAGAGATATTATCTTCGTGCTAATACCTCAGTTATTACATTGGCTTCCGTGATGCGTTTGAGTATGAGGCACAGATATATGTGTGTGTGTGTGTGTTGTGTGTGTGTGTGTGTGTGCCCGTCCAGAGCAACAACTTCCGGGTCAAAGAACACACGGAATAATCCACACGTCGTTGAAAACTATATTTAGTAGAGATGACCCGGAAGTTGTTGCTCTTCGATTACTATCGCAAACAGCAATAGGTTTCTTCAGCTGAGTGCACGTCGTTGATTGGTTAAAATTACCCAAATGCGACAACTTTAACACGAAATAACTGCTAAAATACGAAATTTTGACAAACGTGTTGAAAGTAAACTGTGTTCAGCGTGAGAAATTACACCAGAATACGAATTTTCAAACTATTTAGTTAAAAAAAAATAATTAAAAGATCTGTGAGCCAAACTGAAGAGATTCCTCCCCATATCTCAAAACATTTATAATACTACACTTTTCGCGGAAAATGGGGGAGGGTGGAAGATTCGGAGCCCCACCATCACCACCAAACTCAGTGGGTAGGGTGGACTGCATGCCCTAGTTTCCTAGTCACCCTTCGCCACTGTATGTGTATTTATGTATGTATATATATATATATATATATATATATATTAATGCATATGTATGTATGCATGTATCTATGTATGGATATGTATTGATGTATATGTATAAATATGCATATGTATATATATATATATGTATTTAAATGTATGTATGAATGTATATATATATATACTTATGTATATGCCTGTATACATGTAGTAACGTATATGTGTATATATATTTATATACATGTTTATATATATACTTATGTATATACCTGTATACATATAGTAATGTATATGTGTATATATTTATGTATACGCATGTATAGATAGATAGATAGATAGATAGATAGATAGATAGATATAGATAGATAGATAGATAGATAGATAGATAGATAGATATGTATGTGCGTATGTATATATTTATGTATGTATAAATTATTTAATTTCTTTTCCAGACACATTTCAATTGTTCATGCGTTACGAACTCAACGACTCCAACAGCTTCCGAAGGAAAGTGTCCCACAGAGAAATGCAACTTTTATTATATGGTCATCGCCATATTATTCGTGGCAACATTCTTCACGTTTGCTGCACAAACGCCAATGGTTTCTATAATTCTCAGGTAAGCTAGCTAATAGTAATATCTTCGTAAATTATATAAATATGATGTATAATGTACATAGAGCATGTTGTCTAAAGAAAAACTACTTTCATTTTTTCGCTTGGCCCCTTTTCTATTATATTTTACTTTCGCATTACCTGACACAACACCATCGTCTCCAATACGATTCTTAAGCTGCAGTTTGTTAAGTATAAGCGTAGGAGTGGCTGTGTGGTAAGTAGCTTGCTTACCAACCATATGGTTCTGGGTTCAGTCCCACTGAGTGGCACCTTGGGCAAGTGTCTTCTACTATAGCCTCGGGTCGACCAAAGCCTTGTGAGTGGATTCGGAAGACGGACACCGAAAGAAGCCCGTTGTATATATATATTTATATATACATTCATATGTATGTGTGTATGTGTGTATGTGTGTGTATGTTTGTCCCCCATCATCGCTTTTATAACCAATGCTGGTGTGTTTAAGTCCCCTTAACATAGCGGTTTGGCATAAGAAACCGATAGAATAAGTACTAAGCTTACAAAGAATAAGTCCTGGGGTAGATTTGCTCGTCTAAAGGCGGTGCTCCTGCATCAATGACTGAAACTTGGATAAGTATCTTCTACTATAGCCTCGGACCGACCAAAGCCTTGTGAGTGGATTTGGTAGACGGAAACTGAAAGAAGCTCGTCGTATATATGTGTGTGTGTGTGTGTGTGTGTGTTGTTTGTGTCCGTGTTTGTCCCCCACCATCGCTTGACAACCGATGTTGGTGTGTTTAGGCTTACGAAAAATAAGTCCTGGGGTCGATGTATTCGACTAAAGGTGATGCTCCAGCATGGCCACAGCGAACTGACCGAAACAAGTGAAAGAGTAAAAGTAATTAAATTCTATATCATACACGTGATTGTGTTTTGTTATGCACGTGATACCCCTGGTCCGTGGCAAAATATGCTTGTTTCAAACCAGTCAAACTATAAACATAAAGAAAAAAAATGCATAGAGTTTATTTACAAGTGTATTGGCTATTTAACAATCTACAATAAATCAATTTAAGGGTCAGAAGTGATAGGTCTATCACTGAAAAATAAAAGTGATTTGGTGGTGTATTCATTGTGGTGTATTCATTGTGAAGTTATCTTCCAAAACTCAAGCCCTTTGCTCTAAGCATATCATTATCGGTTCTGAATGACAAAGTTCTACCTTTGTTACAACAATACGAATAGTACAGGGTATGTGTGTATGTGTGAAGAAATATATAATTTCATGCTCCTGCATGGCCGCAGTCAAATAACTGAAATGTGTAAAAGAGTATATATACTCTTTTACTCGTTTCAGTCATTTGACTGCGACCATGCTGGAGCACCGCCTTTTAGTCGAGCAAATCAACCCCAGGACTTATTATTTGTAAGCCAAGTACTTATTCTATCGCTCTTTTTTCAAAACTGCTAGGTTACGGGAATGTAAACACACCACCATCGGTTGTCAAACGATGTTGGGGACACACACACACACACACACATATATATATATATATATATATATATTATATATATATATATATATATATATATACGACAGGCTTTTTTCAGTTTCCGTCTACCAAATCCACTCACAATGCTTTGGTCGGCTCGAGGCTATAGTAGAAGACACTTGCCCAAGGTGCCACGCAGTGGGAATGAACCCGGAACCATGTGGTTGGTAAACAAGCTACTAACCACACAGCCACTCCTGCGCCTGTGTTTCAGTCATTTGATTGCGACCATGCTGGGGCACCACCTTGAAAGGTTTTAGACGAACAAATCGACCCCAGGACTTTTTTAAAGCCTAGTACCTACTCTATCAGTTTCTTTTACCGAACCACTGAAGTTAAGGGGACGTAAACACACCAACACCAGTTGTCAAGTGGTGTGATGGGGCGTGGTGGTACAAACACAGACACAAAAACACACACATTGATATTTACATATATGACGGGGTTCTTTCAGTTTCTTTCTACCAAACCCAATCTCAAGGCTTTGGTCGGCCCAAAGCTGTAGTAGAAGACACTTGCCCAAGGTGCCACGTAGTGGGACTGAACCCACAACAATGTGGTTGGGAAGCAATAACATGTATGTGTGTGTGTGTGGTAAAAATTATTATAGGTAGCTTGTAAATGAATATAATGGAAAACATGTAATTTATAATTGAACATAATCGAAAAAAAAAAAGAACGGTGTTGGAAATAGGTGGGATGTTGCCGAACGCCTTTTCCTTATTTTTTAGCCCACGAGAGGGTGGGGGACCTTATTGAATCTGATGCTTTTTCTCAACATCACAGTCTTGAGACTAGGCGTAGGGGTGGCTGTGTGGTAAGTAGCTTGCTTACCAACCACATGGTTCCGGGTTCAGTCCCACTGCGTGGCACCTTGGGCAAGTGTCTTCTATTATAGCCTCGGGCCGACCAAAGCATTGTGAGTGAATTTGGTAGACGGAAACTGAAAGAAGTCCGTCGTATATATGTATGTGTGTATATATATATATATATATATATATATATATATATATATATATATATATATATATATATATATATACGTGTGTATATGTTTGTGTGTCTGTAGCGGTTCGGCAAAAGAGGCCGATAGAATAAGTACTAGGCTTACAAAGAATAAGTCCTGGGGTCGATTTGCTCGACTAACGGCGGTGCTCCAGCATGGCCACAGTCAAATGACTGAAACGTGGTCCTCTTGGAATTCTCTCCTTGCTCAATCTTTCCCGGTGCTGTTGATTTACTAAAGAACAAGAGGAAAGCTTCGTCTTTGGATTTGCTTTGCAAGATTCTTTATGCGAGTTTGTGTGTGGAAGCATATTCTGTTGTGTCTGGGGAGAGCCATTCTCTTTTAGTGCTTTATAATTTAACATAATCACCGGTAAAATTTCCACTCATTTACTTATTTATTTTTTCTAAAATTTCATTGCGTCTTGCAAGGAAAGTTAACAACACTAATCTCACTGGTCAAAGAAAGCTTGCAATGGCCCTTCCTTTAGGGGAGTCGGTCATTTAAGTCCATTCGTTAGGTCAAATCTTCCCGATCAGTTGATTGTAATCGACTGCTGTATCCGATCTCCAAAATTTGCGTCGTCTTTTCAAAGTTTAAAATTAGTATAATCAACCAAATAACATGTCTTCACTAATTAATATGTATGCAACAAATATTTTCATTTCTGTTCTTAGATGCACACCAGATAGTCATCGGTCCCATGCCATTGGAATATCTGCTTTCATTGCACGTTTACTAGGTAAAAGAATCTTCTTTTATCCTTCATTTTGCATTATTTAATAATAAAAATTAAAATCATTATTTTTCCCTCTCCTTCCCTACTTTATCAAAAATTCAAGTAATTGTGAACCCAAATGAATGGGTTAGTTAAAAAGCCGGGAAAAGGTGGCGAGCTGGCAGAAACTTTAGCACGCCGGGTGAAATGCTTAGCAGTATTTCGTCTGCCGCTACGTTCTGAGTTCAATTTCCGCCGAGGTCGACTTTGCCTTTCATCCTTTCGAGATCGATTAAATAAGTACCAGTTATGTACTGGGGTCGATGTAATCGACTTAATCCGTTTGTCTGTCCTTCCTTGTTTGTCCCCTCTGTGTGTAGCCCTTTGTTGGCAGTAAAATAAGAAACGTTAGCTGGCAGAAACGTTAGCACTCCGGGCGAAATGCGTAGCCGCATTTTCGTCTGGCATTACGTTCTGAGTTCAAATTCCGCCGAGGTCGACTTTGCCTTTCATCCTTTCGGGGTCGATAAATTAAGGACCAGTTACACACTGGGGTCGATATAATCGACTTAATCCGTTTGTCTGTCCTTGTTTGTTCCCTCTGTGTTTAGCCCCTTGTGGGTAGTAAAGAAATAGGTATTTTGTCTGTCGCTACGTTCTGAGTTCAAATTCCGCCGAGGTCGACTTTGCCTTTCAGTGTTGATAAATTAAGTACTGTTTGCGTACTGGGATCGATCTAATCGACTGGTTCCTTACCCACAAAAATTTCGGCCATTGTTCCTACAGTAGAAAAGAATAACGTCATCAGCTTCAAGTTAAAATCACTTTTCTCTGTTTTTTTTTTTGTTAATGCATCATTCATACGCATAACCTTCGATACACAATTTTCTTAAATTATTTTGAAAGGTACATTGTTGTTTCAGTATATAGAATTATTCATTTCAGGTACATTCCAAGGTCCATTACTGTTTGGATTCGCCATTGACAAAGCTTGTAGAGTGTGGAAAAGTTCCTGTTCCAAGAATGGAACTTCTTGTTGGATTTACCAAAAAGAATTATTATCTCGCAATTTCTTTTTATTAACAATCTTTGTACGGGCATTATCCATTTTCTTTCTCGTAATCGCCAAATGCCTTTATAAACCACCTCCGTCAAAAACTAGATCAAACGTCGGCCAGCAATATCGATTGAGTGACAACTACGTGAGCGAAACCTTCACAGCTCTTTGAGTATTTGACTAACCTTTCGAAAACTGTGTTAACTAAAAATAAAACGGCCACCCAGAAGCGCCACACGTGATAGATATGCAATTTTGTGCCTTGTACTGTTTTGTAATATATTCCTATTCATTGAAAATAATAAACATAAATTTTGCTAATATTATTCACTATTTCTAGAAATTGTTTTTGCTTGGAAATTCTCTTTCTTTGTTGAACCTAGGCGTAGATGTGACTATGAGACGCCGGGCGAAATGCTTAGCGGTATTTCGTCTGCCGTTACGTTCTGAGTTCAAATTCAACCGAGGTCGACTTTGCCTTTCATCCTTTCGGGGTTGATAAATTAAGTACCAGTTACGCACTGGGGTTGATGTAATCGACTTAATCCGATTGTCTGTCCTTGTTTGTCACCTCTGTGTTTAGCCCCTTGTGGGTAGTAAAGAAATAGGTGTGACTGTGTGGTAATAAGTTTTCTTTTAAACTACATGATTTCGAGTTCAATCCCACTGCGTGGCATCTTAGGCAGGTGTCTTTTATTATAGCACCGGATGGACCAAAGCCTTATGAACGGATTTGGTAGACAGGAACTGAAAGAAGTTCGTGTGTGTGTATGTGCACGCGTGTGTGTTAATATCTTCTTGCCTTGGTTTTGCGTGATCGTTGTAAGCAAGTGTCACCACCATGCAAGCAGTGTCTTGATAATTCGGTACATGAGATTTGCCGTTACGTTCTGAGTTCAATTTCCGTCGAGGTCGACTTTGCCTTTCATCCTTTCGAGGTCGATAAATTAAGTACCAGTTGTGTACTGAGATCGATCTAATCGACTGCCCCCTTCCCGCAATATTTCGGGCCTTGTGTTTAGTGTAGAAAAGAATAACGTATTCAAGATTAAAACTGTAATAGTTATGCAAAAAAAAAAAAAAATGCAAAATTGAATTGTGAAATAAAAATCTTTGACGTCGCTTTTAATATTTCATTGTCACATCAGGGATGAAATCCAAGCAACACCCGAGAACAGAAGAGACCTCCTATGCTTCCTAAAGCCGAATACATCGTTCATATTGGTTACAAATTCTGGCAGCAATTTTGGGGGTGGGGTTAAATCGATTACATTGATCTCAGTGCTCAACTGTTACTCATTTTATCGACCTCAAAAAGATGTAAGGCAAAGTCGACCTCGGCAGAATTTGAACTCAGACCATTGCCCGGCGTGCTAGCGTTTCTGCCAATTCGCCAGCTTATACATCCTTAATATTGATTTCAAAGTTTGGCACAAGACCAGCAGTTTTCGGGGGATGGGGCAAGTCAATTACATTGACCCCAGTGCTTAACTGGTACTTATTTTATCGACTCCGAAAGGATAAAAGGCAAAGTTGACCTCTACGGAATTTGAACTCAGAACATGAAGACGCTCGGCGTGCTAACGATTTTGCCAGCTAGCCGCCTTTTTTTATAACTTTAATATTTATATCATCTTCATACAGAATTGCTTTTGCATGCGTCTCTTAAATACAAAACGGAGCGAAATTATTCAACTGATCTTGTTCCATAGGGTTGCGTAGATAACTCTTCAATCTTCTGGGGATATTTGAAGATGACAACGCAGCAGGAGTTACAGTAAAATTTTAATTACAGTTGTAATCGAAGTGCTGAATGTGGGAAAGCTAGCAGCTCTGCCTAAAAAATTAACTAGAGTAACATACGAACGGTCCTTCACTTCTTGATCGCCAGTTTGCAACCGGCGAACAAAAGAAGTGGGAAAATGTCATGCTAACAAAACCACAATTGAACAAACCATTGCTTTATTACACACACACACACACACACACATATATATATATATATATATATATATATTTAGCCCTAGGACTCATGAGGTTGTTTTTCGGTTTTTGTTGTATGAAATAGATCGAGATTAGAGACGTTGACCTGTTGAAGGGATCAATTTCTATTTGAGAGGACAAATTGATTACATTGATTCCGTACGTTGAGTTGTATATTACGTTATTGACCCCAAAGGGATGAAAGGTAAAGAGCCGGAAGAAATTGCGGTTAGCATTTTGTTTGACCTGTTAACGATGCCAACAGCTTACCACCTGACTACAGATGAATAGGTAAGATAAAATAAGAAGCTAACACAACAAGCCCACGGAAGAGATTTTATCCCAGACAGTTACACAGCAACAGCCTTCCAACAGTAAATATACATTTAATATGATACATAGATACTGTAAATACACACACACATACACACACACACATATATAATATAAATAATATATAAATATATGCATATATACACACATATGTACATACCTACATCTATATGTATATATACATGCATACATGGGTACAGGACATCAAAAATACGTTGAACACAATGAGAAACGGAAACATAAAAACAAAAACATGGAAACGGACTTTTTTCAAACAACGAAAAGACAGAGTACAAGACATACAACACAAGGAATATCCTCCTTCTTCAGTTGTCCCTGTTTCGTCTACTCCGCGTTCGAGGGTAAGGACAACTTAGAAAGAAAGAAGAAAAAAGAAGCATATAAGTTCATAGTTCAACTTTCGGAAGTTATAGAAATCAGAGCATGAGTCCTTAGGTGCAATCCTGCGTAGATCTGTGAGTGTAAGTCCTTAGGCGCAATCCTGCGTATATCTATGTGGGTTAAAAACCTGATATAGTAGAATTCCCAAGAAAAAAGACGCGAATATATTGACCTTCACTAACAGAATGATAGCGGAGATGGCTATTAAGTGGTAAAAGTAAAGAAAAGAAATTAGACAGAGGTAGATAGATTGAGGTGGCAGGTGGATTTTAAGGATTGGCTATAGGATCAAGGTGTTGGGTGTCTAAGAATTGTGAACGGTGTAGCCGAGAAGATGAGGAGGTAGAGGAAGATAGGCTAAAATAATAGACCAAAATGAAAGGAATTTAGAGAGAGTAATAGATGTCTGGTAGTTTCAAAGTCTAAAGTTGTTGGGGAAGGAAATTTAGTATTAACTGTTTGTATCTGTTCTAGCTAAGGCCAGTGACTGTAGAATTATTTTTAGCAATGAGGTGTGTGGTATGTAGATCGTGAGAAAAGAAGAGCTAGTTGAATTTTGAATTATTTATGAATGGGAGTTAGGGTTAGGAGACTTTTATTAAGGGGTTTATTGGGTTAAGGTTTAAAAATAAATTAAGGATAAATTAAAGAATTAATATCTATCACATAGTGTGATGAGGTAAGGTAGATAGAAGAGTGGAAAGACAAGGTAGAAATAAGAGTTATAGAGATATAGAAGGGGTATGTGTTAAAGATCATAGGGGTTTGAATGTGGGTGCTATTCGTGGAGGGTGAGCTTACATTTAGATTCATGAAAGAATTTAAAATGCGGAAGAATTAGTGCTTACACATAGTGAAGGTCTCGTTGTATTTATTACGTAATTGTGGTGGGTTGTGGCTAGAATTTTGAGAGCTTCTTTTAAGCAAAGTCCACAACTGGATTGTTGGCCCTGATATGGGGTACCCGAGTCTATTATACCCCAGGAAAGTTTATACTGTATTTTTCTATTAATTAGGTGGTGTATATGGCTGGCTAGTGATGTGGAATTGCTATTCTTATATTTAAACGAATTTAAATGTGCATAATACTTTTTTGTTTAAAATCGGTGCTGGATCCAATATAGTAGCTACAGGATTTATTTACCAAGTTGGGAACGGTACATCGGTATACGACGTTGAATCTTCTGCATTGGGCTTCCAGCGGGCAATCTGTCCTAGACCTGAAGTTGCAGTTATAGGTTTTATGATGGTTAACTGGAGAGAAACACGAAGTAGTGCTGCTGGTAGTCGGTAGGGTGGTATCTGGTGAATCGATCGTGATATTGCTGTTATTGCTGTCGTTTCTAGTATTGATATCAACGCCAGCATTACCATTATCATTATTATCGTCATTTTCGTTATCGGCATCGCTTTGTAATTATTATTAGTATTATTATTATTATTATTATTGAGTGAAAGAGCAGTGCATGCCATCAAAGTGACACTTGGGTAAAATATACGAAGCCCAGTATACCCATCATGACTACTCGTCTGATAAGGGTACACTAGGCACATGCATCACAACCATGTGTGCGCGACATGGTGATCTCATATCAAGATAAACAGCACATGACCTTGCAGGTGGGGCCCAGTTAGAATTTTCTCCTGGTCGAGTAACCCATCCCGCTCAATAGGTCCCTAAATAAGGGTTGTTTAAGGACGTTGAACGAAACACCCATGTTTCCAGAGGTGAATTATTCAAATCTCAAAGATTCCTCTCAACACACGGCTATGATGCTCCCCCACTACTTCTGCTCATGATCAGAGATGCACATATCGTCAGCCACTAAGGGACATGCTCAACTGGTTAAGGTCAAACAACTGCCAAGCAAATCTGTGTTATTGAGCAGAATATTTGCTGTAGCCCATCTTTTATACCAAGACAAAACAATGTACATGAATGATAACACTTCCAATGAGTTAAAATCAGAAGCCACGAGAGCCACTGCCTGGTACTGCATCAGGGCATTAGCTATGATTATTATTATTATTATTATTATTATTATTATTATTAGTAGTAGTAGTAGTAGTAGTAGTAGTATTAGTAGTAGCAGCAGCAGCGGTAGCGGCAGTAGTCGTATCATTAGTAGTAGTATTAGTATTGGCGGTGGTCGAGGAGGTGGTATTAGTGATATTATTGCGCCTATTAATAGTTGTGTTTGTGGTAGGACGGTTTTCAGTAATGGCCAATATTGCCGTTGGTATTAGAAATAATATTATTGCTCGTCTTATTAGTAATTGAAGTATATGCATTATTAGTTGTAGTGGTTATAACATAATTAGTGTTGTTAGTATCAGTGTACCTATTAGTGTTTGCGTCGGTTTCAGGTGTGCACCCATTACCCTCTGAGGTGGGGATTATATTATGTATGTTTAAGTTGTTTAAAGTGATCGGGCCATGGGTGTTAGATATGTTATTGCGATCGGTGTTAGTGTTTTCATTGTTTAGGTCTATGGTAGGGTTGACTGTATTTAGATAGTATGGGCTAAGTTTACGTTTATTAGAGGAGGCGATGATAGATTCTAAATTTGGTGCAGAGGAATAGGATAATTTCAAAGTGGATTTCTTAAAGAAAGAAGGGTTCTTATGGTTATTACAACTAATAATATATATATTTTTTTCCTTTCCACAAACTACACGACACAAGTGCGGTTGGAAGAAAGATAAATGAAAAACAGCTTATTAAAAAGGTGAAACCTGCTTTGAACAGAAATAACAACAATAATGTAACAACCAGTTAATGATGTCGATTAAAAGAATATCTTTAACATATGAATATACACAAATTACAGAAACTCCTACCAACTGAAATAAAAACGATCGAAACCAGTTAAGTTTTCTCACACATAAAACCATTGCACATAAACCACAAGCTAACTGGTTAAAATAAAGTCTGAAAATAATGCAAATCTGGATGCATCTGAGAAAATCACTATCCCAAAATGAACTGGATTTTTTTGACATCTCCTTAGCCCATTTCTTTCTTTTCATGATATTAATCGGTTGAAGGTGAGGTTTTCTTCTAGCTGCTCGTCCATAATGCCCAAACTTATGCAGATATGTAACACACGTTCTTGGACTAGCTCCTAGCTGTTTTGCAATGTCAGAAGCCTTCGATCGGGGTTCGTTTTCCACAATTCTCTTCAAACAGCGAAGCTTCCTTTCTGAGGGCCCAGGTTAGCTGGGAAGAGAATCTGTTGATTCTTTCCCTTGGCTTTTGAATTACACTATAATTCTATTAACAGTAGCAAGAGGAATTTGAAGGATTTTCGGCACTTATATACGTATGTATAAAGATGTATGCATATCTCTTATTATAAAAGGCAGATTTTATCTGCCTCCCTTTGTAACTTATAGAAATCTACAATATAGGATTTCTTCAATTACAATTTACCTAGCATTTTTAAGAGTAGAATGCATCGGGTCATGCCAGGTCCAGTTTTTAAAATTTAAACTCCAATTAAGCAAAATTTACAGAAAACTCACATTCTGGTGTGTATGTCAAATGCTTTTCTTAATGTGGTTTACACCACACGCACACGCACACACACAGTGTGCAACGAATAAAATGGAAGTAAATAGCGACAGAGTGATTTGAGGAAGACTAAACTGAAAGTATTTAAACCACTACTCAAAAAATAAAAAAACACAGCAAACAGAAACAAATAAATACATAACGATTTACTCCTCACACAATTTCTTCAATTAGAGTTTACCTAAGATTTTTCAAAGTACTCCATTCGGTCATGCCATAATATATTTCTTTCAATTTCACCCCCAATTTAGACAAAATTCGAGAAAACTCAATATTTTAACATTTCACTCCGAAGGCATTGATGTACATGTGTGCGTGCGTGAGTGTGTGTGTGTGTGTGTGTTTGATGGGTTGTGCGACACACAAAGTGTGGTGTGTAAGTGAAGTGCTTTTGTTAGTGTGTGTAAAGAGACAGACAGAGTGAAAGACAGAAATAACTGAACTTTTTTTATTCACTTTTTGTAGTGAGTGACTGAGAGAGAAAAGAGAGAGAGAGGTTATGTATGTATATATGTATGTATGGCTTCAGTGACACACACACACAAAAACACATACCTACGTACACCTAAAGCACGCACACACACACACACACAAGCGGAGCGCGAACTTCAAAATTTTGGTAGTATTAATTTGCGAGCGTACTTCTAAGCGCGCGTAATTGAAAGTTTTCACTATGATATCATCACGTGCGAAAAAATTCGAAGGGTTTTGAACAATTGAGATACAGATGTCACGCCTGTATTGAAACCATTGCTAAGCTGCCGTAATTGCTTAATTAAGACTTTGTTTAAATTGAAAGGGGCAAATATGTGACGAGGTTGAAAAAAAATACCCCAGAAAAAAAAATGTACTGCTGGTATTTATATAATTCACTACTATTTTGCTACAATGTCATGAAAAAGAAAAAATTTAGGTATGTAAATCGAATTCGCCACCCCCTTTTCCCCGTTCGCGTTTGTGTAAAAAAAATTATTATTTAAGTTTTAAAAATTATTTACTTTGTTCAAAAAATATTAATATTAATTAATTTTCAAGAATTATTTAATTTTATTCTGTAAAATAGTAATTAATCATTATCTGTAAATCCGCGAGGTTGTTACTCAGGCACCTAGAATGGTAACCTTCAACTAACACTATCTCCTCCGAGACCCTGCGGCGCAAGTTGACCAAATTTGAGAGTATGGTAGAAGGGTTGCTCTTCCTTCCGTAGAACATAAAATTCAAATCGGACCATGTTAACACCAAAAATTATTTACATCAAAAAGATGCTTTTTTCTATGAAAATCCCTATTTTTTACGATTTTTTCACTGCTGTGTCACCACTTTTCGGTGTATTTCGACCAGAAAAATGTTCACAAAATTTTTACTTTTCAAAATTACAATTCCAGCGGGTCGAAACAAACCCGAGCAACGCCGGGCGATACTGCTAGTATATTTATATGTATACATGCATATAAATATATATATGCATACATCTTTATACATACGTATATATTCCTACATACGTATTTATCATATATATCCGTACATATATACATACATACACATGCAAACACACATACATGCACACAGAAACAAACACAGGTTCATGTTCGCTACAGCTGTTTCAGACGTTTTCTTTGTTAATGGACAAATGTGTTGCATCAAACAAAAATGTTTTCTTCGGGTGAATATAAGATCAAAATTTAAAACTTAAGATTCCTCACAAAAAAAAACAGAACATAGTGAAAGTTGACACAAGCAGAAATTTAAACTGACCCAAGATATATATATATATATATACGAGGGGCGTTCAATAAGTAATGCCCCTGACCCACTTCCCATAGCAGTAGAGCAACGAAACTTGGCACAGTTATTAGTCTTTTTCTACATAGGAACCACCCAGAGTTACGCATTTCTCCTATCGTTTGATGCAGCTCTGGAGACTGTTTTTGTAGACGACCCCAGCTTGGCCCTCCGACCACGACATGACTTCAGAAATCAAGGCTGCATCATCTGGGAAACTCTTTCCTTTCAAAAACAATTTCATGACTGGGAAGGGGTGAAAATCAGAGGGTGCAAGGTCAGGAGAGTAGGGGGATGGGGGAGGAGTTCATAGCCGCACGCATGTATATATATATATATATATACAAATTGAGACAGGGGTTGTAAATGCAACCCTCCATGGGATAACATATATCCAATATACTGCTAGTGAAGTACCCAACAAAGTTAATACATAAATGTTAAGAATTGCGATGCAGTTAATTCATTTACTGTATTATATGGGCAGAGGTAAAATGTCTTACCACAAATTAATAATACAAAATAAGAAAATGGAGAAATACATCCAAATCAAATATCAACTACCAGATAATACTCAATCACATACTTTATTAAACCACTACATAAGAAACTTTAAGGTGAAACATAATAATATAGAACAAAACAGTGTACATAGAGGAGTAATATGATACAATAAGTACAACATGTATAAGAGAATATAAATATAAATAAATATAAATATATATTTATATTTATTTATATTTATATTCTCATATATATTTATATATATATTTATATTTATATTCTCTTATACATATTGTACTTATTGTATCATATTACTCCTTTATGTACACTCCTTTATGTACACTCCTTTATGTACACTGTTTTGTTCTACATTATTATGTTTGACCTTAAAGTTTCTTATGTAGTGGTTTAATAAAGTATGTGATTGGGTATTATCTGGTAGTTGATATTTGATTTGGATGTATTTCTCCATTTTCTTATTTTGTATATATATATATATATATATATATATATATATATATATATATATGCAGTAACACGACAACTTACATTGAAGAGACGGCACGCAGTATAGGGGAGGGAATAGGCGTACACTGGAGGGAGCTGAAAGAGATGAAAGGCTCGTCAGGGTTCTACCAATATGCTCAAGCAGAACTTAGTTCTCAGGGGGATTCAGTGTGACAC
>NC_043000.1:118230559-118233059 GCF_006345805.1 Octopus sinensis
CAGATCGACACACATGAATATGAGAACAGGCATAAGAAAAGGAAGTCAAAGATTCAAGAGTGAGAAGTGGGTGGAGTTGTTTGGGAAGAAGGGAAGAAGGAGACGAAGGAAGAAGGGGAGGAAGAAAGAAGGAAGGTGTTGTAGGTTGTAGTCTAGTCATAGTTACAGGTTTGTCGTTTACTATCTCGCAGTAAATATCCATACATATTCGCGTACCCCCGCGCATTGCCTTGAATAGTAGTGTTTCCAAATATGAATACTAAATGTTAAGGCCTGAAATTTGTGGGGAGGGTTATAATTGATAAAATTGACCCCCTAACGCTCAATTGGAATTTATTTTATAATTCCCAACACGATGAAAGGTCGACCTTGACCGAATTTGAACTCAGTGTCACTTTGATGGCATGCACTGCTCTCTCACTCAATAATAATAATAATAATAATCCATTCTATTATAGGCAGAAGGCTTGACATTTTTGGGAGAGTGGCTAGTCGATTACATCGACCCCAGGATTCCAATGGTACATATTTTATCGACCTCGAAAGGATGAAAGGCAAAGTCGACCTCGACGAATTTGCATTCAGAACGTAGCGACGGGAGAATTACGGCTAAGCATATCGTCCAGAGTGCTAATGACTCTGCTAGCTCGCCGTCTTCGATGTAATAATTTTTTTCTCTACTCCAGGCACAAGGCTCGAAATTTTGGAGGAGGGGGTCAGTCGATTAGATCGACTCAGTACGCAACTGGTACTTAATTTATCGACCGCAAAGGGATGAAAGGCAAAGTCGACCTCGGCGGAATTTGAACTCAGAATGTAAAGACAGACGAAATACCTATTTCTTTACTACCCACAAGGGGCTAAACACAGAGAGGACAAACAAGGACAGACAAACGGATTAAGTCGGTTATATCGACCCCAGTGCGTAACTGGTACTTATTTAATCGACCCCCGAAAGGATGAAAGGCAAAGTCGACCTCGGCGGAATTTGAACTCAGAACGTAACGAAATACGGCTACGCATTTCGCCCGGCGTGCTAACGTTTCTGCCAGCAATGATAATAATATTCGCTTGCGCGGTTGTTGCCTTGACGTATGGTTCTAAGATGTTTATACTTAAAACAGTCCCAGACTTTCGTTACGTGTTGTAAATATATATGCATGTTTTTACGCATACCTATATTTAAAAAGCACGTATAACCTGAATAACTTGTCAGTGCTGACAGACACTCCAGGTGATCTTCTTGACTTTTTAACCCGAGGATAAGGAAAATAAAATGTTGCAGGCATAGCTTCAGGCGGCTAATATAAAAGAAAAACCCATATTCTCACTCCCTCTTCCTCACAGGTAGTCACTCACGCGCACACCGGTACACACCTGTATGAGCAGAGCTAATATGGAAGTTGACCAGGTCACAACCATATCGAGGCTGGTTCTCTTCAAAACTACTCTATATAAACAAAAATTTATCTAGAGAATGAACGAACATCAATAACATTCCGAGAATGTAAACAGCAGATTTATTCACTAACGAATAGTTTATAGTCACTGGAAAACTAAGTTTTTAGTTCACAGGTTGATAAATTTCTGCTTTTTATAACACGTTTGCGTTGATTATTATTCATATTTATAAACTATTCTGAACATAAAAACATTTTAAATCATTTTTTTTAATTTCAAAAACTAAAAACACTATCTCACCCGTTTATTATCAATATTTATTATGTAAAATAGTTTGAATCAGAGACCATCAGCCTGTTTGGTTTGATTTTACAAAATAAGCAAGTAATTTTAAAACTTTTCAACATTTGGCATGAAATGCTAAATTTCTGTGATAAAACCACACACCACCACAAGCAAACAGAAACATCTACTTGATACATATGTATATATACATATAAAAACATAACGGAAAGTTACGAAGTAGGTAAGTGGTCTGACCTTATATATTTATCTCGATTTTTTTTTTCGCATAAAATATTTACATTTAGCAGCACCGGGGAAATTTCCGAGGATTAATTAACATTTTAAAAACCAAATAAGTAATAATTAGCATTAATTAAATGACTTGGATATATATAATGTGACATATTAATTTTGCTTACCATATTTATTTAATACAGCTGACATACATATTCATCAACATTTCTATTGACATTCGTAAACATTGCTTTCAATTACGGTGATTACACACGAATCGGGAACGCCTATGTGTGTGAATGCGCGCGCGCGCGTGTATTTATCTAGATGCGTGTGTATATGTATATATATATATGTGTGTGTGTGTGTGTGTGTATAAAACATACGTATACATATATATATGTATGTATATAATGTGTGTGCGTATGTATGTATATATATATATATATATAAAATATACATATATATATGTATAAGTATATATAAAAGTGTGAGTGTATATATATATAAAACGTACATATATAAATATATATATATACATGAGTATATATAAATATATATATATATATATATATATATA